>NC_051310.1:144570365-144737865 GCF_015220235.1 Choloepus didactylus | reverse complement strand
CAGAAAGACTTCTGCTCTTCGGCAACTCCTGCAGTTTCAGCCTGTAAAGTTAGGGGTCATTTAGAGGTCAGTGCCAGTCGGGGGCAGCCTTTCCAGCCTAAGCTGGGACACCCAGGGCAGGGGATAAGGTAACTGCCAACCATAAACCCAGCCACCTTTCAACCCACTAGAAAGAGAGAGCCCCAGGTACACATGGTTGATATTAGAGCTCAAGAAACGTTTTCAAATCAGGTGGTGGCTGAATCACAGGAATGTAAAGAAGAAGCAGTTATTTCGTCTAGGAAGCCTGGATCTAATTTTGTTGGAAATCCCAAAATAAGTGCCTACTTCATGTTACTTTAATGTTTAATAATGCCCATCAAATATTCATGTACAAACAGAGTAAGATGATAAGAAATCTCCTTTATTTCTCCAAATTTAATAAAAACAAAACGATTTTCTACCATTTGTGAGCTACCCTTGTCCCTGAGCATTTAATGATGTGTATTCCCTGCACATTTGAGTTTAGGCACAGGACTCACTTTTGGTGTATTCTGGGGGGCAGGGCAGGGGTTGCCGAGCATTCTACCAGCTGTTCCTTAAAAATGTACCCATTTGTAATGTTTTTTAATATTTCCAGTTTCAAATCTTAAGTGCTGGGGGACTTAATGATTAATGAGACTGCATGGGGCCACGGGCAGGAACTGAAAGTTCATTCTTTGAAATTAGCCAGAAAAATTCTAGTGTGCCTTGGCAGCTCTGAATTCCTACAAAGTTGAAGTCCTGTCTGAGGACAGTCAGCCCACACTTGTTTATGCCTCCCGTGAGCTGCGGAATAATAGCTGCAAGAAAACCAAAGGAGTCTTTTGCATACGGTGTGTGTTTGTAAAACAATGAACTTTTTCATTACTTAAGAAAGTATAGATCGGTTGTCAAAAATGTTACAGCCCTTCAGGTTTGGGAAAGAGGTAACAGGCTAGGGAGAGATTAAAACAAAAGGAGCGTTGAAACAGAAAATTTATTCTCACTCTGTCACCTTAAGTGATGCTGAGGAATATCTGATCAAAATCACAAAGCCTTCCAGAAGAATCCTTCAATTCAGAAAAGGAACTTAATTATCTACTCTTTGCACGCTGCTTTCACAGAGGACTAACCTGAGGTTTCCACCTCTAGGAACTCTTTTTAGCAGCTAAAGTTAAGACCAATAGAGATGATCAGGAGAGCCAGAGATGCCTTTTCTCTCCTTGAAGTTTCTAATGGAGGACCCACAAAGCAAGGTCCTTTTTATGTGCTGCTAACCCTGGTTTTGTTTTTTCCTATAGGCCGACTCTTTAGGTAGAATGCATTGCTATTTTTTCCCTTTTTAATTTTACCCTTTTACTCTTTTATTATTTACATCTGGAGGTTGTTCCCTTATTTATGTCTTTCTCTCCAGTTCCCCCCGACACTCCCTTACTCACAGGGCTGCAAGGCATCATGGTTCTTAGTTCTCAGCAGGAGAACTCCACACTGTCTTCAAACAAATAATTATGGGGAAGGTTAGAGGTTCACTCAAAGGTCATTTCTTTGGATACTCATCAGAATGTTTACATTAGTAAAAACAGGGTCCACTCAAAAGGTTGTTCAATAGGGGATACACAACAATGCAAAACATTAAAAAAGCATTTTGTGTCCTAGCAGGTCTTTACAGAAGTGCTGAACTTGGAAAGGCCACTCCAGAATTCCATGGCATGGACTAGATGTTTACTAGCAGTTATGACAATGTCCTTTCTTTGTCCAGTTCTACTAAACAAATATGAATTGATGCCTCTGCAGGTTTTCACTAGACCCTTTTACAAAGGTTAACAGAGATTTTGCTTTTTTCACTTGGGTTCCATTTAGCTTCTCCAAATTTTTGTTCTCAAACAATGTATTTGATCCATATCGCTATTTCTTGCCAGATTCATAATTCTACCACATTCTTTCAAGTCACACAGAATTTTTAAAACATATGGGCCCTATTTTTTTTTTTTTTCCAGAAATCTCTCAACACAGAACTCCTGCCAATTGTCAACTCCCCTGATCTTGGGATATCTTATAAATACCATATATGTTATTATTAAAATTAACAATGAATGAATCAACTATAAGAGAACTTTGGCATGAGAAATAAAAATTACCCCACTGTATTGATGGCCCATGGGCCATTCTTAGAAAGCACACTGACATATATGAAATGGAGCCATTTAAATAGTAGATTCTTAAAAAAATCAAACTAGGAGTAATTTTTATTTCTTTAATATTAGTAAGATGAAATTTCCATCTATGATCATTCTCCAAAATTGCATATGAAATATTTTCCCACTTCTTGTCTTTATTTAAAAAATGACCTCATTCTGTGTTCAAATAGTAAACATAATATGCAATTTCTGATTCTATTTAAAAATTTGAAGGTTCTAAGTTGAAAATCAACTGATCTTCAATTTCTCAAAGTCCAAGCTCCATTCATATGGAAAAATGCAACTTGCTGAATCAAAGACAAAAGACTTGTCTTAAAAAAGGCTCAAAAGGTTTCTTGGATATTAAATGGGTCTTAGAAAATAACATTTTGATGAGTTAAGTGTAAATGAATCAGACACATATGGATTAAGTTATCCTTGAATTTCACACGGGTTTAAAAAATAGGGGGAAAAGAGGGTCTTGGCAAAAAATATTTTGGACTTTGCCAAACCCAAAACATTTGAAAAATTGCTGAAGACATCCAACTAACCAAAATGCAGCAAGCTGCACCCAACTTTAATGAAAAACTCCACAAGTTATTTCTAATCCAAAGGCTGTTAGGTTTTTCATCTGTATCTGATATTAAAAAATTCTCTTAAGTTTTAATGTCACCCCAGAATGATTTTTGAATTTAAGGACATATAATGTACTTCTATACTGGTATAAACAATTTAACCCTAAGTTACAAAGTCTTCTTGGGCATCAATAGCTCTTAAAAACATTCTGAGGTCTGAACAACTTGTGTGAAAAATATGCCATATATAATATATGCCATAAATAAAATGTGCTAGTGAGCCTGGTGCCGTATCCAGATTTCACTTAGAAAAGATTTTTATTAGCCTCATTGTGACTTTTTTAAGGGCTGCAGATAATTCCATTAGTGACTCCTTAGGGAATTAGTACCCTAAAGTGTGCTAGTCCCATTGATTTGTATTGAACCCAAATTAGTATCCAGGCTCACAGAAAAGCTCTGGAGACTACCTACTAAGACTATATACTTTCTTTCTAAATTTTACTTAAACAGAAAAAGCTTTGGTGCATATGATCATTAAAAATGATATAATAAAACTATTAGTTTAAAAATAACTTAATTATAGAAATAAGTTCAATGACTTTCCAAAAATCATGGGGCCTTTCTGAGTTAAGTCAGAAACAAAAAAAGAGAATCCATCAAAAAGAATAAACTCAAGATAGCAAAACATCATTAAAATCCCATCTTGCTGGAGAGATGACTCCTGGGGAGCCAAACTTTACAGCTTTGCATACTTTTCTTTAACTGAAATCTGACCATCATGATTTTTCTTTTAAAGGCTTTTCACTCCAAAGCATATTTCAGATTGACAGAAGTAGGTTTAGGTGTCATTCCTGATTGTTGGTTGGTTTTTTTTCCTTCCCCCACCCCCCACCTTTGTAAATGGCTGATAAATCCCTTCTTTCTGGTTCACTAACTTCATGCCACACCTGGTAACCAACTCCTTTCGGCAGCATTCGTTTTGTTAGAAAGTGCAAGCCTCAGTGCAGTCACCTGGAAACCTGCCAGTCCTCCACACTTTGAGGAGAAATTAAACTCGCCAGAATTTAGGCTTCTGCTTGGATGGATTTGGTTCAGGAAGGGGGCTAAACTGTTGAAGAAGGATCAGATCAATTTGGAAAAGGTGTTGTAGGCAGTTCAGTGACAGGGGACCTGTTAAAAAATGAAAAACCTTCCTTGTCCACTTTCCTCAGCCCTGAGACTTATCAGCAGGGTTGCTCAGTCACAAAGCTAGCTACCGTTGGCGTTTCAAACAACAATGCTTCAACCTTGGCCAGTCAGTTATCAAATTTCTTCATTTTTTCCTTAGCTCATGAAAAAAGCAAGTTTTTTTTTTTTTTTCTGTGCTGTGGTTATGACTAAAAGTGGAGTCTTCTCAGTAAGATACTTTAAAATGGTTAAATCAGTGAATGAAGCAGGTTTAATGCTTTTGAACATGTTTTAGGGGATATGAATGATTGAGTTATGTGGCAAACAAGTTTTTCACTGGTGGCCAGATGATGGGTGTTTTCTCACAGACAACTGGGAACAAAACAAGGTAAATGAATGAGATTCATGGGCTACTGAGGGACACATTCATAGTTATTAATTATAATTAATTATTAATAATTATTCATAATATTATTCATAGTTCATAATTAATTTTCATGAGCTACAGTTTAATTTATAATTTGATAGGATGCAAGATTTGTCCACAAAACTAAAAACACATGAACAAATACTCATAGATTTGTTACAGTATAAAAACATGATATTAATCTGGAATTGCAAACATTTTGTAGCCTTATGAATATACCTAGAGTAGTGGTATATTCCAGGACATGAAAGGCCATTGGCAAAATAATCAAGCAGGTCATGCTTATCTATGATGGCCTTCCACTGTGTTGTTTCAATAGCCTTCCTTTTATCTAATTCTTCCCTAATGAGGGCTCACGTAGGTTTTTCACTAAAAGACCCTACTTTGGGCAAGCCCTTATCGGCTACTATCCCAGGCTCCAGATTTTTGAATATAACAGCATGGTGAAGAGGTCAGACTCATATTCTCTGTCCTTCATTTGCTGTGTGACATTGGGCAAGTCTACTTAACCTTCCCAAGCCTGTTTCCTATTTGTAAATTGGGAAGTAATTGGGCCGGGGTTACTTAGAGGAATAAGGAAGATATTGTATGTAATATCTTGGCAGAGTGCCTGACACACTTAGTAAGGGCTCATTAAATGTTAGCTTACCCTCAAACTCCACTGTCCTAGTTTGCCAGACTGCTTTGACAAATACCACACAATGGGTTGGCTTAAACAAGGGGAATTTATTGTCTTATGGTTTTGGTGGCTAGGAGGCTTGCTTCCTTCTAGGATCCTAGTGTTTATTACTGCTTTGCTGCAATCCTTAGGGTTCCTTGGCTTGTGCTGTGCCTCATATCACATGGCAATGTCCTTTCCTTTTGTTTTCTGGTTCCAGCTGACTTCCTGCTTCTCCCTGTTGCCTTCTCCCCCTCTGGCTTCAAGTTTCTTCACTTTATAAGGCCTCCAGTAATTCAGATTAAGGCCTACCCTGTTTCTGTTGGGCCACACCTTAACTAAAAATAACATCTTCAAGAGGTCCTATTTACAATGAGTTCACACCCACAGGAATGTGCATTATGATTAAGAAAATGTCTGAATTGGGTATATAATTCAACCTACCACATGCACGTATCCAATGCCCCCTCCTGAAGAGCTCTGTTCTTTCATGGGTAATAATTATGTGGGTGACTATTAAACCAGCCTAGGGTGGGTTGATAACAGGGTAATAATGTGCCATATCTCTACAGGCAGGATGTTTCCATGTGGGTTTTCTAGGTATCACAGCTTGTATAATGCTATGGAGGGAATTTTAGATGCTGGAACCAGCTTACATATCAGTGGAGTTGGGGTTGGGGGAGGATAACAGGTCAAGCTATTTTGAATCACACTCTTTAAGTGGTTCTCTAGATCCTTGCTACTCTGTGTTCCATGGACCAGAAGCATCAACATAACCTTCAAGTTTATCAGAAATGCAGAATCTTGGGCCCCACCCTGGCCTTACTGAATCTGAATCTGCATTTTAAAAGACCTCCAGATGATCTATGCACCTTTATGTTTGAGGAGCCCTGCTCTAGATCACATACCAAATAGATGATCTAGCACTGTACCTAAAAATAGAAACTTGCAAAGATCAAGTTTTACAGTGACTCTTAGCTGTGGACGCTTAGCTTGGATCTAAACAGTCTTTTAATCACTTGCCTTGGGCAACAATTTTTAATAATTTAATTCATTTTACTCCATCTTTACCTCCTGAAGGAAAAGTTGGGCCAATATTTTTTTGGTGAAATTGTTAACAGTGGTTCCTTTCCAGAATGGATAGGGGGAAGATGGTAGAGTTTTGTTTTTGTTTTTCCATCTAATTCTGTACTGTTAGAGTTTTTAATAAAAAGTATGATTATTTTTATAACTAACATTTTTTAAAAGGCAACCTGGAAAATTTGGCATCTTCCTTGACTAAGGCTTATATGGCCAATAGTAGAGACTTTAAAAATAGAGTGCTTGAGAAATTTCTATACAGATAGGGGAATTATCTTTTATTTCCTTTATAATACTGAGCCACAATAAACACTATTCTGTAAGTATAATCACACCCGATGGCACGTAACAAAACATCCCAGCAGGTTATGATTTTTGAAGCACTGTTAGTCTTACGGAATGCCATCAGGTTATTCATATGTGGCTATTTATCATGCACTATAAAAGTGATCTTTCAAAGCTACTTGAAAGCAAGGGAGGAGAAAACACTCAAACTTCCTTAGCTATTCATATCTAGGATCTATCCTCTTAAAGATAAAATACTAAGTCAATAGAAATAAGTTACAGTATATTACCTCATTCTATACATGATTTACTGCAGATGGAAATCAACTAGAAACTGAATTACTTTGCAAGTTTTACTATGGATATTAAAATTCCAGATCCATATTCCTACACACCTGATAGTGCTTCTGAGAACAACTTTTTGCAGACATGGAAATCACATCTATGACTTTATTCCATTCCATCAGCATAAAAAGAAGGAAGAATCATTTTCCAGTCATCAGTTATACGTTCATCTATCTAAACACTATAGCCTGACTAGGCTTTTAAAGTCAACCAATAGCTTGATAATCGGTTACTTACATTCTTAGCCAATTCCCATTATGTTCCTAGCCATTCGCTAATTCACTCTAAGAGGAGATGATTCCCACAAATTTAGTATCTTTTTAACTTTCATGGTCATCTTTGATTGGAGTATTAATTCTCTATTATACTTCTCAGTGGAAACCACCTAAGCATTAGCTTACCAAAAATGTACCAAGCTGTTTAGCAATTATGTATTAGATATGTTTGAAGAGATCAAGGTGCACTCACATGCCCTGTGCTATGGATAGCTCTCTGATTAGCTTGTCATCTGCTCGGAAGAAGATGTAGGCTGATTCTCCCATACAGTCTAGCAGGCCAGCTGTTAGCTGCCTGTCAAGCCCTCAAGTGGACAAGTAGTCCAGGAGCAAAAATGTCACTCCTTTGATCTGGCAAGGAGCAGCTGCTGATTTATAGAGTAGGACTTTGTTCTTCCATTCTATTTTACTTTCTTTCCTAAGGCAGAACCACAAAATCCAGGAGAAAAAAAAAAGTGCCGTTCCCAGCAACATCAACAAGCTCTGACAACTGCAACAGGGTTTTTCTTGGCCCTAACAAAGCTCTCAGGCATCTCCTTTGACTCTCACCTTTCCCCCTCCTCTTCCCACCGCCCCCACACCATTTTTTGCAATGCGGTAGTTATTGTTTAATTCAGCTTCTGTAAATGGAATGGACTGTGGCCAGCAAGCCTGGGGCATAAACACACCTGTATGAAAGAAGCCTTATTGTAGCAACCATCTACAAGCAAGCTCGCATGAACCACTCGTTCCTGAGTTCAGAAAGAATGCTCCATTTTTCCTGACAGCAAATTTTACCCTAAGTGAGTTTCTATTTTTGGTGCCACCAACCTATGATGACCACATTTGAACTGTTTCCTCTGCAATGGCATTACATTCTTTAAACCAAAGAGAAAAAAGAATTAGGCAGGAAATATACATCTTTTTAATCTGTGTGCAAACAAATCCATCAAAAATGTTTATTTGTGTCTGTAATATCAATCATTAAAAGCTAAATTAAATACCCAGGAAGATTTTTACCAAATGCAGTATCAAAGGTGCAATAATATTGATTTTATTACCATTGATTAATACTGACTTAGGCTTCCCAGAGTAACATACAAGGGCAACAACAACAAAATCTTCATATGTCATGTGCACTGTCTTACTGAGAATTAAACTGCTTTCATATACTGAACCCTTTTCTCAATGGATAAATCTGTTAGGTCAGAGATGCCCCGTCACACTAGCAGGATAAAACAAAGCAGGCTTCAGGTATACTTTGAGAAGTCATCAGCCACATGTCTGTGTATATATGTACAGGTATGTATGTTAGTATACGTGTGTGAATGCATGATAATATGTATAATATACATATATTAAATCAGACCACAAACTTTGCAAAAGAAGGATTCATTAATATCTGGCTAGGTTTCCTGTGCTGCTATTGGAGGAAGGGTCTAAGATATTTAGACAGATATTCACACTCGTCAGACACAGGGATTTTGCAGGGGGTGCGGGATTACTGAAGGTTAAGAAAGAGCAAAAACAAAAGAACGGTTACTTAAAAACCTTTGTTTCTACTAGAGCCCCCAGTTAAGCCACATTCTCCCCTTTCTAATTTTTTTCTAGGGGAAACAGAGATTTTTCTCAGCCTCATTTCTTGCTTTTATCCTACCTTGCCCTTTGGTCAGTCAAAAGTCACTAAGCATCTACCTACTCAATGTTCAGAGCACTGGACTAGTAGATGCTTTCTCTGGGGTGTACATGTGTCCCAATGACAGCCTGGGTTCCAGGGCCTGGGGATTGGAAGGCAAAGCAGGGTAGAGGGAAGCAGGGATTATGCTGGCTTTTTTTCATTCTTTTTCAATGTTAAAAAAAATTAGAAAGAATTATTTTTAAGGCTCATAGTAATCTGTGTATGTGTCACACATATAGAAAACTCTTCCCTATTCTATAATTTTTAAGACAACTTTAACCACATAAGACTATTTTTATATTTGTAATTGTATACAATACATAAACATATAATGCATGATTTTCTCTCTATATATGCCTTTAAAGATTTCTAATGTCAATACCCACAGAAATGAAATGAAAACATAATTTGAGAATATTTGATAAGTACAAATGGACACAGCACACACTTGGTAAATAAGTGTGATGGGGGCCAATTAAAGAAGTCAGATGGAGGTTAATCACTGAATTCTTGAAGGTGGAAAGTTGAACCAGATTAAAAGAGCACAGAATATATTGGAAAGGAAGAAAAGAAGGTAACATAGAGGAAATGGCATGCGTGAAGGCACCAAGGTGAACCCTAGGCTGATTTTGTGCAAAAGGAGAGTGACAGAATTTAACTTAGACTGGCTCTCGGTTTGGGAATGGAGAACATGGCTATGGTTAACAAACAAGCTGGCAGAGGTTCTTTTTTTTTTACTTTTTATTTTGAAATAATTTCAAATTTACAGGACAGTTGCAAAAATAATACAAAACCCATACAGAGAACTCCAACATACTCCCTACCCACACACCCAGATCCACCAACTTTCAACGTTTTGCCACATTTGCCATCCAATTCTACCTGTCTTTCCATCTACCTGTCTTGATGAGGTTGTTAAATGATATGCTGAATTACTGAAATTCTTGAATGGTGGAAAGATAAAATAAAATATGGTGTTTGAGGAAGATCTTTTCCAAGAACTATATATAGGATGAATTGATGAGAAGCTACAAGCTGAAATGGCAGAAAACTTGTCTAATTCAGTCAGAGGGGGAAATAAGTGAGTTCAGAGTAAGGTGATAGAAATGGAAAATAAGGAACTACTGGGTTAAAGAACTAGTGATAAGTTGTGCTTAGAAGGCCAAGGAAAGATACAACTATGAAAGAAATTAAGAGAATGAACCTGAGAATCTAAAAATGTTATGGTGTACAGTTGAAGAATATTGAAAATTGAGAAGGATTTCTTCCTTGTTGTGGTGGGGAGACGAAAACTCAATTTTTCAACCTGACAAAGGAACTTTCAGGCTGAGAAGCTGTTGGTCAACCAAGGCACAGGACTAAAGAAGAGTGAAAGGTCAGAAAGAAGAGACATCAAAACACTGTAATCTCTTCAAAACTCCAAAACTATGTGAATATTCTACAGCTGCAGCAGCAAGTATAATAAGCTGCCCAGCTACTTAAAAAAAAAAAAAATACTTCCTCTTAATGTATTCTTTAGGTTCTAGAAAGTCCTTGATCTGATAAAGGCTGGCTAAATCAACTGACAGTAAAAACCTCTGTGACCATGGCCTTATATCTGGTTAGGTCCAGTTTACTCTTTCTTATAATCCTGAGATCATTTGTGACTAGACTGAAAGGCCCGTGATAATTATGTGTTTCACTGCCTATTGTTACAAGTGTGTCCCATGCCGTACATAACAAGGGTAAGTTTAGTAATGGAATTTATCAGAGAGTTTAAAAAATTAGATAGAGGAAAGTATTATCAGGTGGACTGTGTGCTTATAAGAAATTGTGTAAGTCAATCAAGGGCAGGTTTTCTCTTAGTGACAACTAATTTAAAAGAGAATTGATAGGACATAGTGTCATATTTAAAAGGGACTCCATTAAGTGTGGTAGAATTGCTTCCAAATTGTGTCCTTTTAGACAATACTTTTCTTTTCAAATGGGCTTTTAAGGTGAAAAAATATAGCACTTCACCCAAAATGGTGTGGAAACAAATGGTTCTCTAGTCTCTACACTTCAACTCAGACCAAACCAAGCCAACACTAGCAATCCAAAGCCACTTGGCATTTGGAAGGAAGGTGCTATGATTGTGAATGTCCCCATGGCCCTTTCATTTATCTGTGGGGTTCCTTTTTCTAAAGCAGCAGGGGATACTTCAGAAGACCAGATTGGCATCCCAGAATGGACCAGGATCTTACCCTTCCTTCAGTTCTCCTGCTGGCTAAAAGAAAGGATGTGGCAGAGAAGACCTGGGGAAGGTGGCAACATTCTTAGGGCCCTTTATCAATACCACTGCTTTCTTTAAATTGTAGCTTGGTCTCTGTCTGAGAGGCTGAGATTTTAGCACTTTTAAAGGAACCATAAGTGAGAAATCTCCTAGGTGTTAAGCTTTAGGAGTGGCTTCAACCCAAAATACGAAGAAATGAAATTAAAACACAGAGTCAAGTAATATTAAGAAAAAGATCCAACAAACAAAATATCATAAATATGCATATATGTTACAGTCTTTCTGAAGATTTTACAAACACACTTTAAACCAAATGCTATTTAACCAGTTTACACTGGCATCTAGTAAAGGTGCCAATGGAAAAAAAAATCAAAGTTCTAAAATTTTTTAGTCACTTTAAATAAACTATAGCTATAACAACTACAGATCTAACAGCAATCTTTAAAAATTATTATTAAAACATATTCTATTACATCAAAAAACAAACAAAAAAATCTATTCATGAACATATGACTTAATGTCCTCACATTCATGGTGTTCAAACATCAAAGACCAAATCCCACATAAAATTTCCTGACTGCCTTTACTTAATGACAAATTAAACATCTTTTACTTTGATTTGACAGCCAGGTAGCATTCTGTATCTTCTTCAGAGATGTTACATGCTGTCTTTCCAATGTGACGGTATTATTACCCACAAAATTTTTAGCATCATCCTGTAATCATAAAAGACATAAAATATATCTTTATAAATCACAAGAGACCTAGCAAAGCAGCAGTTATGCCACATCTGCTTTAGTCCTTAAATATTTTAACTTTAGAGGGTTAGTTAGTGGATTTTTTTTCCTGATTTGCAAAGAAATAAAGACATCAACTCTTGGATTCTGACATTCTACATAAAGCTATAGTCTCAAATAGGCAAAGAAATAAACACATTGTACAGCAACTTGACAGAATCTTTACAGCATATTCAGATTTCACATTTCCTATCAGAATTTCTTAGAGTGGTTTAACTTAACTACTAGAAATAGAAATGGTGGCATTTAAATTATCTCCATTTTCACAGTAAAGATAAAATAACATCAAGTCTCTCAGAAACAATTTAATTTAGAAATTGGTTTAACTGTCATAGGTTCTTATTTTGGAGTCAGGTAATGTACAAAAAAAAAAAAAAAATTCCAATTAATAAGGAAGCTACTATGTTAACCAAATAGGACCACACTATTCTCTCCACATGGGATGTCCTTTCTTTAATGGCCATCTGGTCAACATACTCTTCAAAATCCTTATCAGAGGGCATTTCTTTGAGGGAGCTTCCCTGATTCCCCAGTGTTATTAAGAAGTTCCTCTTCTGTCAGTACCAGCACCCAGCTAATACATCCATCACGGCACTTATTGGATACACAATCACAATTTACTTGCCTGTCTTTCCCACTAGGTAGTCTTACTGAGCAGGGACCATAACCTTATTCTCTGTTGTCACCACTGTGTCAGGCACACAGCACACCCTCAATAAAATGTTTGGTGAACAAATAACAGAATGAGTAAATGAGAATAGGCTTCCTTCATCTTAGAAATAATTTAGAATTGAGAGTTGAGGAGCCATTAGGGGTCTTCTTGTCCTCATTTTACCAACGGCACCAATGAATCCCTGATGAAGTGATATGCCCTAAAATGGGGCGAACTAAGACAGGAAATAGCTAGTTTCCTGGCTCTGGCCCAGTTATCTTTGCACTCAGAAACAACTAGAAGGCATTAAGAGTAGAGGCTTTAGTTTAAAGGTGTGAACCCATCTGGGCATCAGAGAGGTCAGGCAAATCTTGGGTGCAGATGTGAAAGAAGAGAAGGATTTGACTTGGCAGAAAGTGGGCAACAGGCTTTTCTAGGCTGGGGAACAGTTCTCAAAGTATGTGATACATCTATATCCGGGCACTGTAGTTGACTTGAGTGGAGAGGGTAGCCTGAAAGGACTGGGAATTGAGGTCGATGATGTATTATGCAGGTCGTGTGTTTATGTGTGTGCACTGGGACAGAGAAATGGAGAGTGGGAAGTGAAGAATGAAGATTTGTGAGATAGAGAAAGGCAAGGAGAACAGAAACTTTCCTAGAATATTTTTTCTCAAATATTTCTAAAGAAGTGTTTCCCAAAATGTGTTCCAAAGTATACTAGTGTCAGTAGGTGTTTCTCTGCAATAGGAGTCTTAGGTCAAATAAGCATGGGGAAATGCTAAGTTAAACAAAGCAAAGGTGCGCTTTTTTTTTTTTTTTTTGCTGCAGCTTATGTCATAGTCTTTAATAGGCTAATAGATATTATGAGCTAGCAAGAAGGAGTAATGGTAAAAATCACTTCCTAACTTTAGTTATTAAGATGTTGAGGGCACAATAGTTCTAAAGATTTGAAAAACACAGAACAGCATTCTGGCTTTTAACAGAAGTTGTATTTTTAAACCATTTATCAATTTGAAAACAGGATTTCTCCAAGTCAGACTCAGATACAGAGAACCGTTTGTAGAGCTCTTGTTTTATACCTTATTTCTTCATAACTCCACCTCCCAAGATTATTATAAAATCTTACTACCCCATAGACCTTTGACCCCCAAAATGTGCTGACTGGAAAGGTTCTTTAGAACTTTTCTGTCTCAAAGGTAATTCGATCATTAGGGGGTGCTTTCAGGCTAGGATGTTTTCTCTAACCTTTCCCTTTTCTTACTTTTCTCATTTTTCCCACTCAATGAAATAGTCCTTTCAAAATTATCATCAGGTATTTCACCATACCTAAAATTCCTGCTTCAGTCTAACTATTATAAACTGAAGAACAATCTTAGATGTAAGATAATTTTTGCTTTTTGTTTTTGTAACACCCTCTGTGTCTTTCATTATCCAAAGCTGTGATCAGGTTCTGACCATCTAACTTTAGCATGTCTGTAGCATATGTTGGAGATTCCTGTCTGAGCGAGAGTGAGAGAGCCAGAGCAAGAACATAGTGAGCAAGCAAGAGACCTGGGGGTTAGTAAGGGGATGGAGAAATGAGAAGGGGAAAGAGACAGGAAAAGAGAAAGTGCAGCTTTGGATAATGTACATCAATGTACACCAAATGCCACCTCCCCCCACTCCAATTCTACTTTCTTATTTATAGAGTCTACACCTACCAAATCAGCTTTTATTTACAACTGTGTTAAACACCACCTGCCTGCCCTCTGAACCTTGCTGTCCCTGGATGAGGTCGACCCGGTGAAGGGCTCCGGTTCCAGAAGCAATCCTGTCATTCAGGCTAACAGCAGTGATTCTCTCCCAGGAGGCAAAAATGACTCAATTGTTGGGCTTACTGACTCCAGGGAGCGCAGCTACTCTATCATTACCATGGAGTGCAAACACCCTGAGCTCTGTTTTGGTCCACTTAAAATTACTATTTGCTGTGAAGGATTGGCAAAGCAATTCTTAAAATGATGGGGGTGAAAGTCAGGCAAGCACCATTATGGGCTTTTCCTTTCGTTTACGCAGAAGTAAGCAGTACAGGACTCGTTCTGAGCCTGACCCACTTATTTAACCTTTTTTTCACTTTGCTGTATTAACATATATTAACTGGCAATATAAGCCCTAGGGGGGCTAAAAACCCCATGACCAAATTATGGTTCCATTTTCATGGGTAACCTCTCCTTGGGTGGAAATTAAACCTCAATATAAATACATTTTAGGTCCACACAGAATTGAGGAGGAATGCCAAAAATCAAATGCCGAACAACAGTCCTGCAAAGACCACAGCGACCGTGGAGTGGCTGCGTGAATCACACACATGAGGAACTATTTGAAAAACCAAATAAATTTAATTAAATAAGTCACAAAATTATTTTCCCATCTTTTATCTACTCCCCTTGGTTAATATCCATGACGTACTGATGTTGCATAATTGCTGTTCTGGAATGCTGCATCTCAGACCCATAATGAGCTGCCTTTGCACAAAGGCAGGGAAAGTGGTTTCCCTACAGAGTTATCTTCTCAATTATTTATACTTGCAACACTTCCACATGATGGCAGTTTTAAAATCAAACAAACAAAGCAAACCGTACAATAAAGGAAAGAGACATGAAGGTGCAGGGACCTTTTCCTTTCCTTTTTGAACACCAGAAGAGATGGACAAGCCACATAAAGTCAGCTGAATTTGGTCCCTCGAATAGTCTCAAGGGCCTTGCAATCAGATGACATCAAAGCATGTGGAGATTGCCACCATGGTGAGGGATTAAACAAGCTCTGCATACGTGCCTTGCTTTTAATCTGTCATATCTAAATATATAAAGGAATGCAAACTTTATTTTTTCCTTTTTTAAGTTTGTCTTTGAAAATTCCCAATCAGAAGAATTGCTCCCCACCCCCACTTTTAAAAAACAAAACAAAAACAAAACTGCTAAACTGTGAAAATGATGTCACTGTAAACAAAAAATGGTGATATGTGATGCAGTCAACCCTTGGGCTGTGGAAGGGTTTGCCAATTTTTATGGTGCTTGTTTCCACCGTCCACACCTGCCTTTGGTTAATCACTCAGAAACTTATTGTACACAAAGGGGAAGCTATTTGGTAGTTAAACTATATTTGGACAATACAATATAACACAAAGGGTGTATTTAAACAATAAAGCAAAAATTATAATGCTACCTCTAATATTAAATTAGGAATCTATTTGAAGTGAAATGCTTCCTACTGCCATCAAGCTCTATGCAATATTACTTTCCTAGCACTTATGTCAGCAAGGTAATTTTTCCAAGTTGGTCCATAGATGCAGTTGAGGAGCTTATATTCTAAAAATTGAAAGTGAACTTTTGATACAATTTGGACCTACATAAAATCTAGACTTGAACTAAGACTCTCCAGCCTTCAGGATTTAAGTACCACCTTATATTTACAGCATGATTCCATATCAAATAGTGGCCATTAATCTATCTATATCAAAGATATTCATAAACAATGTCATCACTTACTAGATACTTCCAAATAACAAATGGAAAGGCAACCATTTCCTTAAAATTCTGCAGGAAAGATTAGAAAGACACCACAAAATAATTTTAAAAAACACAAAATTTTTCTAGTGCACATATGCCCACATGCACACACATTGAATTCAGTATACACACACTTGTTTTGCATGAATGTGCCTTGTGACCTTACGTGTCTTTTAACTTGACTCTCTCAGTTAAAAAACAAACAGCGTAAGGAGATTTTTTCCAAGCACACAGGTACTACTATGGAAGGTCTGAAGGAAAACACACACCGTGCTGAAAGAAAATCAGACCATGATCCATAAGCTGAAGACAGGTTGCAGTTGGGGCCATCAGAGGGGAGCACCCATCTACCACCTACCTTGTTTTGCTTTGCTCCTGGGAATCAATTGAACCTGATATCATGTTGTGGCCACCTGCTACCATTTCAGGCTGTTCTTGGGCATGGACAGCTAGGAATGAGTCATATTTTGTTGACTACTTCCTTTGTTCCTGCCACTCTCACCTCCTGGGTCTAAGGGCTTGGTGGTGTGGTGGGAGCTCAGGGGTAGCAATCCTGGGGGGATGGGCTCAATTTTATTTGTCAATATAAAAGTTGCACCCCACTTTTTGGCCTACTAGCAGCACAATCTACCTTCGATACTGAAAATGATCTTTTTAAGTGTGTGCATATGTGAACATAGACTAGACAGATGAAGGCAGCAAAGGGTAACACAAGGAGAAGGTGGTAAGTAAACTCTCAAGCCAGAGGTATTAAAAGCATATCCTTGCTGCAGGCACATATAAATGTGAATGAACTTTGATGTATTGCAAATATGTCCTATGACATGCACAATGTATTTTTCAAAGATACTGATGCAATAACTAGTGTAATATTAATCAGGCTGTGAAAATTCAGTAAAATGTTGAGATTTAGAAGAGTGTTGGATAGTTCTTATATTTTCAAACATGAGCAAGTTCTAAAGGGAGGTCTGAGATTCTATGAATAGACTCCAGTCCATTTGAAAAGAGCTGTCTTTGGTAGTAAAAACCGATTTCAAGTCCAGTAGATTACAGATGGAAAAGCCTGGGTTCTGAGAAGCTTGGAGCAGAAAACCAAAAGCTGATGTGGGGCTACGAAAGGGTATAACTTTCATCCCTGTGAGGGTTTCTGCTCAAGTGAATAGGAGTTACAATTGTAGCTTGAGGGCAGTAATATCATATGGCCCTCAATTCCCAAATGTGACAGAGTCATAAGAAACCTTAACCTCTATTTTTTCCAGCTTTCCTCAATCGCAGCAACAGACTCTCAGTACACCAGTCACTTAACCAAGCATTAAAATCCCCACCAATCTGTATCCATAGTGTTTTGTAGGACAAAAAGAAAGAAGTGCGAAGTAAACACTTAATCATAGTTTTGAACTATCTGATCCAGGATGTTCAAGAGCCAAATAAGTCAGAAAATGCCATGGTTGAAAATTTAAAATAAATATATAATCAGAAGAAATGACATGTCTCTCCCCTTTCCTCTAATCGTCCCACGTATTTGCTTTTGGGTTTTAGTTCACAGAGACACAGCCTTCAGCTTACCCTTGACTGGTGGCAAATCTGATAAGGGGTTGGCACAAATATGCTGAACCTGGTTTGTAATTTGTTTTGCAACTTCCCTTTCCAGATAAACATAATCTAAGAACAACGTTTAAAAAAAAAAAAAAGTTGTGTTTACTTGTCCTGTTCTTGAGGATTTTTTTCTTCTAAATATTCCCTCAGGATGCTGGCTTGCAACCTAGAAAAAGCTTGGATTTCAATTTTAGTCTCCAAGGTATTCTACTGTTCAGCTGGGCCGTGTGCTAGGAGGGAAGCTCTCCACCTTGCTGATTTAATTAACAGGATTCTTTTCATTATTATGGGGATTTAGTTTCTTCTTGCCTTCCAGTGTTTGGGAAACACTGGTTTATGTTTTATATTTTGGAGGGAAATTTATTGTTCTTTGACAGCTGAGGTGCTGTAAACCCCCAGCACTGGAGGGACCCCAGGGAGGTGTCATTGTGCCTTGCCCTACCCACCTATGTGCTGTCATCTCAAGGACCCCCTCCATCTGTGCAGGAGATCCTCAGCAGTCCAACGCCCTTCCCAATTCTCCTCCCTCTGATCATTATGCCAGCAGGAATCCATCCCATTCCCAATTACAAATGGTGGTATTACTAGGTTGATCACTAACTGTGAATCACTGATTCATTTAAGTGAAGCAAACAGTCTGTGAATTTTTGGACTGCATTTAATCTCTTAACTAAATGGAGCTCATTGAATTAAGTGGTGGAATGTGCTGTACTTATTAGGATGACCATGGCTGAACCAAAAATCAGAGCAAATTTTCTACATATAAGTCCACTTACGGGGGCAATAAAATAAAATTTTTGAAATCAGTACTATAGAGATTCAGATATGGGTGGTCATTGGTATTCTAGTGGAGTATCACTCTTCTAAACTATATAGTCCATCAAATTCTGACTCGGAGAAAAAAGTCAAACATTCAGGGAAAAGTCTGGGAGAATCATAGCTAATTTAGATTTTAGGTGAAAATTTTCAGGTATGAACTGATACCTGTAATTTGACTATAATCAAAATCTTCTTTTCTAATAATTGACTTTGATTCATATTATTATAATTAACATTTATAGAGCTAGACACTGTACTGAGTACATACATATACCCTCTAATTTAATTCTCACTAAAACTCTATAAAGCAGGTGATATTATCAGCATTCCCATTTTATGGTTGGGGAAACGGAGATTTAGCAAAATCCAATAATAAGTCTAAGGCCCACAGTTAGGAAGTGACAAAGGTGGGACTCAGCTCCAAGTCTTTCTGACATTAAATCCTGGGCTCTTCATTCCTGTGCTACGTATAAGAATGCCTATATCGCCAGTAACATAAGGTAACATGGAAGCAAGAGAAAGGAAGACAATCAGAAAGGAAACTGCTGGAGACACCCTACCATTGGTGGTATTAGCTTCTGTCAACCTTGCACACATATCATGACTCACTCCTTATTTTCCATTAAAAAGTGAGTGCAAGTTGTAGAATGGCAAACAGGGTGGCTAAGGAGATAGGAACAGAGGTGGAGGAGAAGTCATTTTTTGCATGAGGAAGATGGCGATATTAATTCAGAGAAGGGAAAAGGAAGAGGCCTGGTGAAACAGGAGAGATATTTTTGGGGTTATCTGGAGGATCTGTGTAAACACAGGCCATAGACATATACATATACATATATATTTACATTTACATAAACACACACACACACGATTTGGGCCAGGGAATTAGGAATATTTCAGCCTGTTCCTCCTGTATCCTGTCTTCTCAGGAGAGGTCTGCAACTGAACCATCTCCTGAGAGCTGGACAGCATCTTGATAACAAACTGATGGCACACTTGCTTAGTTGTAAAGACTCTTTAGATATTTTTCAATTAGGCAGGAAATGAAGTCAATTTTTAGACCAAACACATAAAATGGAGCCTTGGAAATGACTTGAGTTCTATAGCAGAAATTTTCACTATCTAGATTCATAAGCCAATAGGTTAACAAGAAGAATATGGGGAAATACAGAAAGTTCATATAATTCTATAGTGGTTAGTGTTTTCAAAATCTTTAAAATCAAGAGAAGTGAGTACGGAATGTGATGTGGTTGGTGGGGTAAAAATAAAATAAAATAAGCCTTCTCTCAAACCTCATTCAACAGGTCCAAGATAACTTTCTCATTCATCGGTCTGCACCATTATAGGAGAGTTGTCTTGGCAATCTGGATTATCTTTGCTTATTCAGCCTTTCTATCAGGATCCCCAAATTCAGAACATAACTCTGTACTAAAAATTCAAGCTTCTTTCAAGCAGCCAGGAAATTAATTGAAGTTATTATTATAGAAAATACAGTACAATAGAAAATAATACCACCTGCTTTATAGAGTTTTTGTGAGAATTAAATTAGAGGGTACATGTATGTACTCTAATTCTAAAGGATACAATTCTTGATTTCCTTGAAGAAATATTTATTCAGTGTGTCTGCACTTACTTGGCATAGCCACTGAGGGCCTCATGGGGAGGGATACGAAAGAAGAACTTGTAATGAGATGTCACAGTCACCAAGTGAAAAAAATCACTAGATTTGGGATTAATTTCATGCTTTAAGGATATCCTTTAATTGTTCAGAAACAAGACTTACACCTATCCATTAATCCAGAAAGTTGCATGTGATGAGAGAGGTGGCACAACTTAAAAGAAAGAACATGGGCTTTGGAGACCTGCATTTGAACCCTAACTATACCACTTACTGTGCGGCTTTGGAAAAGTTTCTATAACCTTGCTGTGCCTTAATCTCCTCAACTGTAACATGAAAATGAACTGTAACATGAAAATGAATTATTATCTACTTCACAGTGTTGACACAAAGATGAAATGTGAAAGTCAATTTGCTTTGTAAGGCATAGCCTGAGAATCACTTGGAACTACAAAGAAAAATATTTAAATAATTTTGCAAATAAGTTTCCAATACTCTCAATCATCTGGGCACAGTAAGGCATACACAGATAAAGAACATTTAGTATTGCTCTCAGAATGCTTAGAGTTTAACAGTAAGGAGATGACTGTGTTATGAGATGAAGGAATCTCAGTGCCAGAATAGCTATGGGTTTTGCAGAGAGGATGGAGATAACGTGGGTGGGAGGTGGGGAGGAGGGCAGGCTTTGGGTTCCTCCTTAAGGAATTCTGACAACTGGAGATAGGAAGGATAGAAGGAGGGACAGCATAGCAGACAGAGAAAACTAGTTGAGCAATAGCACAGATAGAGCAAATAGTCTAGTTAATATGCTTAATAGAAAAGGCCCTGGATTGGAGTTAGTTTGAATACGGATTGTGCAATTTATTAGCTATGTGAACTCTCTGACTTGCCAATTTTCATCTGT
Source organism: Choloepus didactylus (assembly GCF_015220235.1). Taxonomy (NCBI): domain Eukaryota; kingdom Metazoa; phylum Chordata; class Mammalia; order Pilosa; family Megalonychidae; genus Choloepus; species Choloepus didactylus. The sequence continues at coordinate 144,717,040 of NC_051310.1, read as the reverse complement.
AAAGTGGAGATGACACCTACCTTGAAAACTTATTGTACGGATTAAAGACCTAGCCAAATTTTGGCATAGTTGGAATACTTTACATTTTTAATGTTCTTTTTTTTTAAAAAAAGTCTTGGAAATACAATCAGGAAAACTCCCAATGTTACCAAATAATTCTGGTTAGTGGCTAGGTTATTTGTAAACAGTGGCCCAATCATAGCACTCTTCTACTACCACTTAAACATCGGAGGATAAGCTTTAAAAGTTATTTGTGTTATTCACTTGTACTTAGCCATTATTCTATCTAAAATGAACCAGCATTGGAATGTCAAAGGAACAAAAGAAATAATAAGGAAGACAACCTGAATCATCAGGTGTTTTTGTTAAGTTTTGTCTTTCAGGGTGTTACACATTTTTCACTACACTAGCATAGATAAGCATAAACACAATAGGTGGACCTTTGTTCAGAGCTCACCATTATTCATCTAAATATCAAGGCATAGAAGAACACCCCTATTCTATTCATTTTACCTTGAAGTTAAAGTCAGAGGAAGCTAAAATATCTAGTGATCGGAGGAAGGATATTGATGCTGGAGATTAGTCTCAGAAATACCTAGCAACTTAAACTCTCTTCACCAGCCACCCTTTTTTCTTTTCAGAAAACATGGAAGGATGAGGCAGAGAATGATGCAGACCTATTTTGCTAACTAATAAAAAATTGTTCTACTAACATTCCTTTAGTTCAATGAAGCACAGTGTGGGATGGTGGTTCTAAGTATGGATCACAGATGTGGGAAAAAGGACCTTCCATCCTGTCTTTTGGCAGATAACAATCTCTTAATCCTCATTTTCACCAATGGAAGAAAGTAGATATCTAATCTAGACCTAGTTTTCAAAGGTTATACTCTCTGAATCACCTGTGTTCCTAGGGTAAAATAATTTGAAATTACATGTTAACCAAGTCCTCTCTTTAAAAAAGGGAAACTACTACAGAAGTCATGGGGAGTTATGTTGCTCTATGTTCTTTATCTAGAAGGGAACTGACATACATAGATGATGATTTAGAATTAACTAACACTCGGGACTGGAAGGCAATAGGAGATTCTGTGTTCTATCAGTATAACCACATCTCAGAAGGCTTCAGAAGGGTCATTAAAAAAAACCAACAACCCCTGGTTTCATTTCTGAAAAGAAAAATAAATCTAGTAAGTTTTCTCTTTGCTAATCAAAAATGGTATATAAAGCTCTTTAGGATGTAGCTCCTGCAGGATAAAGCTGCCAAACCACTTTGGATGAATTTTTAATGAAGTATTTGTCCTGGTGACAGGTATCACCAAGGAAGGATGTCCTGCAATGCCTGTGAAATAAGTAGAACTGACATGAGGCGCTCCATGTAGTCCCATGGATTACATCAATCACAGAGCCAAAAGAAGGAACAGAAAATGAAACGAGAAATGATCAGTTCTAACAGAACATGAGGTGCTAACATACATTCTGCTCAAGAGACTGTCATTCAGCTTGCTTTCTAAGTCATTAACTACACTCCAGACTCAGTTTTCCTGATGTAGAATGCTGTTTTATGTGGTTCCAGATAATTCCAAAGAATTAATCTTGCTTTAACTTAAGGATTTGAAGATTACTTTCTACCTCATTATCCTCTTTCTTCTCCTGACACAAAGGGGGAAAGAATTTGGTTTGCCCAAATTGTGCCTGATCTTGTGGGTTGTTCCTGTAGCTCCTATTTCAGTACCAAGTAGCAATAGCTCTAACTTAAAACACATTGTTGAGACTGATATGCCAGTGACCTCCCAGCATCTTTGAAAAAGAACTCTGAGTGGACCTGCCAGAGGAGTACACATGTAGACTGCATTAAAACGATAAGAAGCAAAGACTTAAGTGCTGATTGGAAAGCAAGGGGAAAGGCAGCTTTATAGAGAAACCAAAGAAAGCAAAATGAGAATTAAAAAAAAAAAAAAAAAAAGAATGACTTACTTAAGTCTCACTTAAGAGTGAGAGCTTAGTTGTGGGAAAACTCACCCTGAAAGATCAGGAATGGAAGGCTATTCCCTGGGTATCCACAGAGTCCCACATCCACTGATGTGGACTGACATGGACATTTATATGCTTACATAATATTTGGCTGAGGTATACCATTTTCTTTTGGCAACGTTGCGTCTGCTATCTTAACGGAAGTTCTTTCCACAGGATAATGCAGCATATATGGAAAAGAAGATGAAGTAGTAGTATGGGGAGTTCTAGGTTCAGAATTGTACACTAATGTATAGCCCTGGTCTGACACTTCATGAGCTTTACCACACTGAACCTTGGAGAACCTTCATTTCCTCATTTTCTAAAAAGGAACTAACTTAAACCTTGTTTAATTCACAGGACTGATGTGAGAATCAAATGAGACAGCATATATAAGAGTGCCTATAAAATTTAAGGTAGTGGTAAAGGGGTAATTCATTAAAGAATCAAAAGGTTTTTTTCACTTCACCTATATTTTTATTCCCAAGATCCTTTCTTATTGATCCCTTTTTTTTTTTTTTTGAATATCAAGTTTTGAGAGTTTGTTTTAAAAAATCAAAAATAAAAAATCCTAGAGGAGTGTAGTTTAACCTTGTTTTCTTTCTTTCTTTAATATTCTATACGAAATTGTGTATGTCCCTTTGGGAACCTCAGTATTTCCCATCTTTGTAACAGACAAAGCACAACTTTCTATGCACTGTTTTAAATTATTTAGAAGAAAGTCTCCTGAAATATAAGCCCTTATTATAATCTGAAATCATGAAAGTACTCTAGACATGAAAAGAAACTCAACTCCAAACAGTATTTATTCTTATGAGTTGTCAGTCTCTTTGTCAACAGTATGTCACAATTCTATTTGCAGCCATAGAAGGAAAATAATCTGCATACACAATGAGTTCAATTGCTGGTCACAACAGGTACTTGTAATGTCACCTGAATTGAGGCTATTGTACAATAAACCAAAGTATGAAACAATGAAAGTATAGCAGTTTGGCAACAGGCTCGATGTTTTGGCCCACTTTCCCTTATTTTTTGCTGATGGTATCATCCCTTTCTAATGTTCTTTCACCATATACGTTCATTCTGCTTGGAAAACATGACTCAATCATGTGTGGGTTAGCTACCAAGCTTACAGAATGCAGATTTCCAACTAGCTAGTTTATGACCACAATATATCTTTCAGGAAAAGTCAAGCTTTGCACCCCCATATGATCCAAGCTGTGTTCTGTTCTTCAAAGCAGTAACTCTGAACTGCATTAACATGTCTTAAAGTGCATCAATACAGTAATAATCCTCACAGAAAGTGGTAGACTATCACTAGCTTGCAGCTGATATTCTTTAGTATGACCAAGAAGCATTGATATAGATCCTGTGCCAGGGGTGGGGTGGAGGGGATAGAGAGAGAGAGAAATATATAGAGAGAAGGCTAGAAGGCAAGAGAGGAAGGAGAATATGAGGGGCAAGGAGAAGAAAACAACAAACTAAACTTGGAACCAAAGCCTTTCTTCACTGAGCCTTGTCCATTTCCCAGCATACTAAAAACCCTATCCCAAATCCCCTCCCATAAATGCTAGCAGCACTGGCTTTGTTCACCTTGACGCACTCAAAAGGAACGCACAAAATAATCATCTTAAATAGCAACCCATGCCATGTAACCTCCTTCTGTACAGGTTTGGCTGAAACATCTGTGGGAAAAGGGGCTCCAGAGAATTCAATGAAACATAAGCAATGAGAGAACCTTTCTATCCTCTTCAATTACTCAAAAACGGGAAAGGAGCATCATTTTCAAAGGAACAAATGCTACACAAGACATGCCCTTTAAATCCTTTTTAAGGTTCTGTGACCTGTGAAACTATCTGCAATATTAGCAGGAGAAAGCCCTTTCCTGAATAAATGCCCATGTTTTATGTGTACTGTATTTGCTAATCATTACTTCATAAGCAAGAGTAGATATACAGTGGGACTATAAATAATGGCGGGAACGTAAAAGTGAATTGATCTGTCTGGCTATCTAGTAATACTCCTGGCAGAAGACCAGTCTTGAATGGCTGCCAACTACCACAGAGCCAGCCAGTGATTTGTCTGGGGGTCCTGCCCTGCCAGGCAGAAAACAGTCTTAAAGCTGAACTCCCACCACTGTGCACACTGCCTACAGCGTGGATGTGAACATTCCTGCAGAGTCCCCTTTCACCAAATTAATCTAAAAATCACGTAAAAAAATTTCAGGGAAAAGAGAGGAAAGAAAAATTAAAACCAAACCAAAAAAAAGAAAAAAAAAAACCTCTTTAATAATCCAAGTCAGGGGGCATGAGAAAAAACAAATACACATCTACAAGCAACCCAAATTATAAAAGAGTTCAGTGAGAACTGGGGCATGATCCCAGAGGCTGTTCCAGGAACTACATAGATTTGCCACAAATCTCAATCCGTCTCACTCTCCAAACTTGACTATGATTTGCCACAGGCCTGGAGAAGCACTCCTGTCACGACCGTCCTATAAAGGAAGCAACTGCACAGTCCTCAGCGTTACAGCAAGGCCAAATGAATTGGGTCACCCACACCCCAAAATGGATGGGCCACCTTGACAAAGAAGTGGGGTGGCTTGGCAGCCAGTCCAACAACCAGAAGTATTTAAAAAATCTCCTCCGCAAGTGCAGATTATCATTGTGGGTTGATCATCTCCCTCGGTTCCTTCCCAGTCCCCCATCTCTGCTCCACCCTCCCTTCTGGAGTTGATGAGGCTGGTCCGTGGACTGGTGGCATGAACCACCTTTCCCTGCTCATCAACAAGGCCAGGCAGCTTGGGCAGCACACTCACCTCGAGACACCTTGCAGGGATGCAGTAACGGGCCTGTCTGGCACAGTTCCTTGTATCCCTCAAGGCTGTCTCCCAATCTCTTTGTATGACCAAGCCCTGGCTCAAACAGAAAAAAAAAAAAGTTAAAGATAAAAGAACAAAAAATGGAAAGAAAAAGAAGAACGAAAGGAAGAAAGGAAAAGAAAAGAAAAAATAAAAAGCAAAAGGAAAGGAAAGAAAAAAAGGAGGAAAAAAGAGAGTTCCATCACATGATGAGCTTTGCTAGGTGCACTTGATTCATGGGCTTCAGTCAGTCAGATCAGGACTGAGTGTTTATTATACATGTGCAACATCCTTACGAATAGATAAAAGTAACAGAAAAAGCTTTTGTGAAGATAGAGGGGTGCACCCGTGTGAACCAAGAAGTTGCTAATTATTTAAGAATTGGCAAGTTGAATTTCCTCAAAGTGATGTATGTTTATGGCTCAGAGACCACAGAAGGGTGAGGCAGCTGCTTTGTTTGGATATTTTTTCATTTTTTTATTGAATTTCATAAATACCAACCAAATTCAAACAAAACTGATTTAGATTTCACCTCATCACTTAAAATATATTTTGTTGAGTACAGTCTGTGCAGTAATCCTTTGCTATACTTTAATTTGGTTTTAATTTTATAGGCCCTGTTTTAACTGCATATTTCCAGACCTTTATTTCTCTCACAGCTCTTAGCAAAATGGTAGCTCATAAACACAAGCTCTGCTGTATAGACTTTGCATTTCATCCCAAAGTATTTCCTTTTTTATAGCCGTGGTCTTTCCATCTTAGTGCTGTGAGCTTGGGTCACAAATCTCTCTGCTATTCCAGTGTGTGACATCTTCGCTCGTTTGCCGCTGCTCATTAACAAACAATACTGCTGTGAAATTGGTTTAATGACAAAGTAATAAAATTGCTATTCTGCTCACAGATTGCCTGAGGCACTTTGAGCTCCTACAAGGCTTACTGTGGGTGCCAAGATACATTAAGCTGCTTATTCGTAAAACTGCATCATCCGTTTTTTCACAGGTTTTTTCCCTTTCCTATCCAGCCCTGCTTCTTTTTATCTTCAAATAAAAAGATATATTTGCTTATGTTCTTCCAGCCTGTCAAATTTTTACTTGCATGCATATTTCTGGAAAATGAAAGTATATTTCACTTCATTTTTTTTTTCCCTGAAAGGTCACTCTGTCCCTACTACAAGGTTGTCCCTGGACAGAACACCCTCGGCATACAACATTAAAGCAGACTTATTTTTGCACATTACCTAAATGGGAGCCAGGGTCATTTGAGCCTATTTTGGGAGAGCAAGGGAATGAAACTATTTACGGAACGGTTTTACCTTTTTTCAAAAGCAAGGTTTGGAGAACCTTTACAGTTTCTCTTCTCATATTGAAACTGAAAATTTTACATGAAAACAACCTACTCAACTCTGGTAGTGACTACTCACATTAATATTTTATGAATAATAAAATATGTCTGCATTAAAGCAAAAATCTTCAGCAGGCACCTGTTTTCCATAATGAATTACATGTTCTGGGGAAGTAGTCTTTTTCCATTTGTCTAATGTCCATCCAGACCTGGAGATTTACTGCTGCAAGACAATGGGGAAATAACCCAATTGCGGTTTGACAGGTGGGCAGGTCTTGATAATTATGGCCAGACATCTTAACACTGTGCAACTGATGTAAATAAACATCCAAAGCACAGATCAATATTGCTTTCCTACTTTTGCATTTTGAACAACACATGCTAGCAATTTACATCCTTTCTCTCTTTCTGGCTGATTGCAAAGGCTGCATTCATTTAAACACATTGCATGCGTACACACACTCTACATATTTCTTTTAAAAGTATTCAATATGTCCCAAAAGCCAGGATTGTACTTTATAATCACATTACAGTCACCTGCTGGTGTATTTCTATTAATTATGTAAACCGAAATCTCAAGAGCTCCAGAAAGCATTTGAATCGGCTATTTCAATACCTGCAATACCTGGAAGATAAATTAAAGAAAACACAAACCAGGTTGGCAAAAATATGAACTGCCAAGAATTTGGGCATCTTGTCTTCCTATCCGCACACTTGGCGTTCTTCACAATTTCATGAACTGTAGGTGCATCCTCTTCTACATGCATCCAACCTCATAAATCTCGGGAACTGGAGATTTTATTACAGCAGCCAAAAGATTTGCAAGGCCTGCCAATCCTGCTGAGAGGCTAGCCCCCTGAAGAGAAGAAGGCCTGATGAGGTACGAGGGAGTCTGATGTAAGGGAGTACATAAAGCAGTGGCACAGAAATCAGCGGCACGGGGGAGCAAGGTAAACTGTTTCAACGGAGAGGCTCAATGGGAGCCAGGTAAAGAACCCGGAAGAAAGGCAAGTGTGGGCAGAAGGAAAAGAAGGAATAAAAGGCTCTGATTGGGAAATAAGGGGAAAGGAGAAAAAGAAACCATACACAAGATGGCATTATCACAAAATAGGAGCTATATATCATATTCTAATCTTCAGATCTTAATAATCTTCGAAAAGAAGTGTCCACCATGTCAAGGCCCAGAACGAGTGATGTGTTGTTCCTCTGACAGCATCATGATGTTCGTATCACTTCTTTCTTTTTTGTACCTTTAAGAAATGTGGTGGACGTGGGAAAGATGCAGAGACATGTCCAACGTATTTTAATATAAGAAGCAATGGCTATAGAGGAAGTGACTAAGGACACTTTCTCGGGGATTGTACTGTTAATTTAAGTCTCTCAGAACAATATCTGTTTTTTTTCTTTAAATGTGTTAGGATGCATTTAATACATCATTTTCTCTACAGTTATAAGTCTACAATAGATCCTGTCAGCTGTTTTGTACTTCAGGGACATATTTTATAAAACTTGGGTATTTAATTTTAAATATTTGATAAATAACATGGATGAACAAAGGCTTTGAGGAAGGAAAAAAAACAAAAAACAAAAAACACTGCAGTGCTATTTAGAACTGGCTAGGATTTTTGTTTTTTATGACCATTTTGTCATGTCACTAATCGTTCTCAGATATGGTGGTTCAGAAGCTCCTAAGCACTCAAATTACCAGAGACATTTTTTTGTCTTTATTTTGGGAATGCCTCGTAAAATACTCCATCATCAAATGTGTTAAAAAAAACCTTGTGAAAATACACAGTAGTGTGAGGAAGTATTTGCAGAAAGGGAGTAGGAAACTCCTGAAATGTAGTCTATGTTAACAATTAATTAATGATATTTTTAAATCACTCACCTTACATAGAAAACTGTACAAAGTCTTTCCAGGAACAGAAAGAGAACCAAAGAACCAAAAATATAATATAGTATAATAACAATGGAAACAATAACAAGCACAACTAGAGCTACTTTTTTGGAACTCCTACCAAGTGTCATAATTCTCACAATAATACTCTGAATCAAGGGCATTAACTCAATTTCACAGATGGGGAAACTGAGGCTCCAAGCTAACTCCAAACAGGTAGTTGATAGTGAGACCAGATGCAAATTCAGATCCTTCTTTCTCCAAATCTATCTTTGCTACTGCCTCTTGCTGCTCCTCCAAAAGAAGTACTTAAGAAAAGTACCAAGGACTTGACCATTACCTGACCTTTTATAAAGAGAGATTTTTTTTTTAAATGACCCTTATCTGAGAAGATTCTACCAAAGAGGAGTTAGGTAATACACATGAAGTGCTTAGATATTTTCTCAAGAAAGGTATGATTAAAACACAGCCAGTAATTTGTTATGCTTGGCTCATTTAGAACTAATCGAAAACTGCGTCTTCTATCTTCCCACTTCAGACCAGCTCCTCCATTCTACACCGCTGAGGACTGCATCCTCAACCCTGGAAAATGAGTGGCACTGCTTATGAAGGGGGATCAAAGAAAGTGGAGATATCTGCAAATTTCTTCATTTCTGTTGAACATAATTCACAGTTCATATCCTACTGATCATAAATTATTTCATTACAAACTTTTTTCATAATAGAAAGCAAATAATTATGAGATATGTTATAATTATATCTATGTCTTCCTCAACAGAGTGGAAATGAAGGCAGGAATTACGTCTCTTTGGTTTGCCAAAGTCTCTCTAGCACCTAGCACCGTAAATATTTGTTATCTGTAAAAATTGTCCAATCAAATATGCATTTCAATGTAAGAAAACAGGTACAGGAACTTCTCAACTTAAAAGCATTTTACTTGCATATGCTCAAGTTCACAGTGTAGTGGTGTAGTGAGATAGTATGGTAGGACAGGGAATGGAGATAGCGAAGATGATACGGGTAGAGTCCTCTTCCTAAGAGCAAGAAATACTAGCCCTGACTGTGGCAATCTGCTCCTATCTGTGGGGCAAGAAGTACAAGATTCTAGATGCGTATGAATTCTTCCTTTTTTAATTTTTTAAATTTTCTCCCACAAGTGAATGGGGGGAGATGCATTTTCAACATTCTGAGATGACATTCAGAACAGAATATCATATAGACTTTTGAGGGTGTGTTTGGGACTCTGCACATAATTATAACATTGAACTTTAGGGAAAATATATTCTAAGTTCTAAACAATTGATGTAACAATTGTACAAATTTGTCATTTACATTTGATTCCGCACTATAAGCTCCATGAGGGCAAGGGTCTGTTTCATCCCAGAGCTGAATACTCCGGGTCTTGCAGAGTTTCTGGTACCATGTCAGGTACCTGGGCAATAGTAGGTGCTCAATAAACATTTGTTGACAGACTGAATATGTGATTTTAAGGGAGGCAGCAGATCCAATTCCTAACTATGTTTTATGTGGACTAACATCAGAATCAGTCTGAGTTTACTAAACACACACAAACTTATGACAGAGGTGACAAGTCAGCAGCAGATACTGAGTGGCAGGAAGAAGCCAGTTGGGTATTGAAATTTATCTACAGACAATAAATAAAGCAGAACTATCCTAAAGATTTAAGCAGAGTCGATTGCAGAAGGAATCATTGATATAGAAACTTTTAGTTATACCTAGCAATAAAAGGAGCTACCCAGCTGCCAAGGAACTCCTAGTGACACCAAGAGATGTCACTGAGGTTGGCGAAGGTCACCAAGTCATGAGGAGAGGTACAACCAAAGGCTCTTCCATGAAGCATAGAAGGCTGCAAGATAGGCTGACGAGATGCAAACACGTATGTTTAAAGACGCTCGTTTTGCACACTCATTTTCCATTCTCATGCCTTCCATGTCTAGGTTTCTTATTTATTTTGCTTAGTTTTGTCTCTTAGGTTATGTTTAGCACATTTTAAAGTAGCCCATCAAAATAATTTTCAACTTATTTCTTGAGTCATAATAAAATGCATGAAAGATGCACAAAATATTGAGTCTGTTAAGGAAGAGAAAAGATGTGAGTAAGCATGGATTAGGTTACTGGCTTTAAATATAAATATTTACATACTGTTGACAGATGTGCCTCATCATATATGTGCACACCTTTATATATGTACAGACATGGCTATGTTTATCTGTAATGTTACATAGCATGCAAACTATATAAGTGAAATTAATCCTTTGAGAATTTGACGTTGTTTTTATTATCCAGTTTCCATCAAGATGAAATAAATTATGTGGCTCAATAGTTGTCTGAGTTATCCTACTGGCAATAGTGGGCATCAAAATTGCAGTTGGGTAAGTGGTTTCCTTCACACTTCTGAGTACTCACATTTTTTCTGTATTGGTTCAGCCCATTCTTAATGATCATGTTTAAAAACATTTCTAGGGATTTTCCTTTCACTAGTTTTGATAGATTCCCTGACTTCATTCCAATAAAGGGAATATAACTCATCTTAGTTAAAGTAATTGTCGTGAAGGACAGTCAAATGATTTAAATTTGTCATCAGCCAAGAGAAGAAAGAAGGAAAAAAAAAGCTTATCGTAGCAAACTTAATATATCACAGGAAAGATAAACAAAGAGTTAACATCTTGAAATTAAATACTGCTTTGTACAGAATAGCAGAAACTTGTGCATTGTATCTGAGATCTCCATTTGCTTCAAGAAAATAAAGATTTTTGCTACAAAAACATCTCTTTCACTAAAACTTCAAATCAAGGCACAGCTTTGGCGTTGTAATTTTTTAAAAAATGAAATGGAATAAACAGAAGTTTTTTCAAAACTGTACCAGCATGAGCTTCATAATATAAAACAAGATCAGAAAAAATGTTGATACTTGCTTTCTAGAAGCCAAAAAGGACTTGTATTTTGTGAGGCCCTCTGACATTCAGTTACACATTTGCAATGACAATGACAATGAGGAAAGTGCTCCAGAAACCAGAAAAATGCATTTGGGGTTGGGCCTATGCATCACAGAACAGAATCAATCTTCCTAATTAATGGCAAATTAGCAATCCCAAAATGAGTGGGATCAACCTGTCTTCACCAGCCAAGAATCATGCTAAGTATAGAGCTTCCTCTAAGTGCCTCTAAATTACATTTACGCCCATATAAAGTAACATTCTTTTAATCTAATACTACATTAGTGTCATGGTTCTTAAAGTTATTACACCGTTTAAAATGTCTATAGATAGGTGGACAGATAAACAAATTAATAGACAGATATGCAGACAATCAGACATTTTACAAAGCAAGGCTCTAAGACGGTCACAAATCATTGAAAACAGTGTACAAGATACTTATTAGTAAAAAACTCACCAAAGAAAAAAAGTTTAGGTTGAATAGTGATATTCTTAAAGTCTCATGGGCTATTCAGACATGCACTATGTATTTTTTTAAAGTACAGAGATAAAAATTAGGAAGAAAGTCACCATTCAGAAGAGAATAATTACAGCCAAAGCCAACTTAATGGCCAATGAATGAAACAAAATTTTGTTAAAATTGAGGTTCTGTTGGGTAGTGCCATTTAGGTTCATCAGTCAATTCAATATCCATAAGGTGTTAAATGTTGATTGAAGCTGCCACATTGCATGGCTCTGAGGGTGCCAATCACAGCAGCGTCTGTGAGAACGATGCCCCCTGGAGTTGTGCGGTGCACAGAATGCTCAGTCCTATGTGGTGGCCCTGACTGTACCATACAGACAAACCAAAAGATATAATTCATGATTTTTATGAATTTAAAATCTAATAAAATGAGAACCATCTGTTACCTTTTTAAAAATTCAATTAATTTAAAATTCAACTACCAACAAAAGGAAGAATGGTGATTATCATCTTTTTTTAAGGTTAGTTAACATATTGCCATCAAACTCACTAGAATAGAAGAACTTCTGTGTTGTTGTTGTTTGACTTTGCTGTTTTGTTTTTTGGGTTTAATCATTAAAGGGTCCACGAAATCATTAAAGGGTCCAAGAACTCCCTGAGAGTATACGAAAAGTTACGTGCAAGTGTGCATGTGTGTACATACATGCGTGTATCATTCTCCTGCGGATTCTCCGGTTTCATTAGATTCTTAGAGAAGTCCATGATCCAGCAAAGGTTTAGAACTAGTAGATTACAGCTGATTGCTGAATGAGGAAAAGCCTTGATTTTGCATTGAAGGTGACTTGGTAGACAAAAGGTGAGGGAGAAAGGAATTACTGGTCTATTACCAGAGTAAAACTATTTGATATTTGGAAAAAACTTGCTCTTCCAAAGATCAAACCTTGACCAAGGATTAAAGTTAGGAAATAAGTTACTGAAATCTCTGAATTCTCTCACATGCAGACCATTAGTTTGAATGAAACAGCAAGTTGCTGATCTTTGGATCTCCTTTTTCATCACTGGCAACAACGGGCCATCCCAAGAAGTGCCCTAAGGATGCTGATCTGAGAGTCAAGACAGTCTGCCCTTTTCCAGAGGGAATCTTAAAGCTGTGGTCCTGCTGGGTTACTTGTGGAAATTTGGTGGGTGGCTTGAATTCACACTTGAACAAATAGGAACACTATTTCACTATTTCAGCATCAGGATAATTCAGTGTTTCCTAGGGTCTTCTGGTCCAGATGAAAACCCTAAAAATTAGATGGACTTCCCAAGGCCACTATTGACTAGGACAGGCCCTGTCTGGATCTGTATTTATAAGGTTAAGTGGCACTAACAAAGAGTCACTAATGAAGAAGGACATCTATGTCTATATCATGGGACTTTTTTTTTATCTCCACCATTAGACATTGTGGTATTCTTACATGATTTTCACATGGAGTTATTCTGCCAGTTACATTACAAGAATAACTCTTGTGTTCTTATATCTTGCATGGTTCAGAGACCAGTTTTAGGAATTGGTATCTCAGAAAAAGATTTTTTTTTTTTTTTAATGAATCCTAGGCTTTCAGTGCCAGCTATTCTTCTTCCCATTTGTTTAGTATTTGTTTGTGTGGAACAGGTGGGAGTGGCTGGAGGTAGGCAGGAGTGAAGAAAGGAGACTCAAATCTTCAATTTTCTTAATAGGGATCAATGGGGGAAATCCTAATTCCTATGAATATGAAGTTTCACCTTTAGACATGGGAATTGAGTGTCCTTATGCTTTCGTGGCATGACTCTCCAAAAGCCCCTGGGGAAAAAAAATCAACATATGCCTCAGTTTACTCCTCTGTACTGAAGACCTAAGAATAACTAACTCACAGGGTGTTAGGAAACTAATTATTGTTGATAAAGTACTCTTATAATTGATGCCATATAAGTGGTGATTACTATTAAATGGTTGTCACTGTCACCTCTGCCTAAAGTCAATCCTATCTCTAACATTTCTTTTATTTTTCAAACTTCTCTTTTCAATGTTAATAAAATATTTGGCAGCTGTGTATATCACATAAATGCATTAGTGCATAAAAGCTAACATTTTCTTTTAATTTTGACAATGTGCATACTATTGGTAACGAATATTGAAAGAAATACAATGCAGAAGTAAATTTTACACCACATTGGAGTTGTCCAATTTCTCATGTTTAAATTTTTTCTGCATGGCTAGAGCCAGGAAGAAATACATGCCAGCATAATTATATGAACAGTTGAAATTTAAACATATTGAAAAGGAGAGGAGAACATGTCCACCCATTTGTGTTTCTTTTTCTTTCTTTCTTCCATAACAATCCCAAAGATGAGTAATTTCTTTTCAGAGAGTCAAGCTGAAGGCACAAAGCTTCAACATTCAAAGATGGGAGGTAGTGTGGAAAGAAGCTTTTTTTTTAAGTACCGTGTAAATCAATACACACAAAAAAATCTCAAGATGATAGTTTAATTAAAATGTGCACAAGGCAATTCATCAGCCTCTTTCCTTAGTGTACTAGCCTCTAGAATTTGCCTTCTGCTTTCTGTTCCCTGATGGTTTTAACTCGAAGGCATTTAAAATATCTTTCAACCCGCACCTTTCCACTTAGCTTACATTCCTTGTTTCTCTTTATAAACAAGAAATTGTACTGGCTTTGTGATGTTTGTTATGCTTCATGTGCTTTCATCTCCTGTATGAGCTTTGCCTAGCATGAAATGCTGTCATGCAGTGAAATGTACCTGAGAGCTAAAGGGAGAAAAAAATCTTCCAAGTGTATGTGGTTACAAGTTCATAGCCAGCTAAATCACCGGCAATTTTATGCTACTGGTTATTTCAATTTAAATGTTTGTAAAAGCACATATAAAAATAAAATAACCACTCCCACAGTCATCAAAATGAAAAATCTGTTTGGATTAGAATATACTGTAAGTTGCTTTGAAACACCATGTGGGAATGTTAATATTATTCAATTCCTATTACATCGTGTTCTAGGGATACCTTGGCAGGGACATAAAGCTACTGAACTCTTGGCTTCTTAATAGTTTGACTCCCATTGTTACTGCTTTGTTCACTGGCTGCCCTGGGTACTCACGACTGTTAGAGCCCAAGGACACAGATCCAAAGTGGTGGTGGCTCCCACTCTTAGCTGGATGTTAAGTTTTTAATGTTAACTTTGTTTCCGTTAGCATCATCTTTTTCAGATCCAGAAATTCTTATTTTTATTAAATAATTTAGGTAAGTGCCCTATGACGTTTTTGCTCAACCCTTCTTCCAACTTGCATACAGTAGTTTTCAATTCAAAAGCTGCCCGGTAACAAGTTCAGCCCAGATTTTTTGAAGACTTCTTGAGGTTCCTTTCCTTAAATGTTTCATGTTTTTAAAAAATTGCACATACCCATTCGGATGGATTATAAATATCTCATTTAATAAAAATTGTTTAAACCATCATGTCAGAGTCTCAACTCTTAGCGTCTTACTAATTAAGTTTTCACTACACTCCTGAACACAAGAACATAATAATAATCAATCATATCTCAGGTATTAGGAAGAGAAAGGACTTTACTGTTTCTTAATACCAAGGTAACAACAGCACTGTCAAATGACACACACAAGACAGGTAACTATCTATATGATCAAGTTATGTTTTTGTTCTTTTGTGCAATTGTTTTTCCTTTTTTAGATAATTAAATAATTGAAACAAAAGGATTTTGGAAGCAAAGTGTGACCTACTAGCAATGGTTCTGTACCTGGTCTGTTCAACTTTGGGCTTTACCTCTAACTGTTAGGTGCCCTGGGAAAATCATTTCCCCTCTCTGGGCCTCAATAATTTTGTAAATGAGAGTTTTAGATTAGATTATCTATAAGGTCCTTTCCACTTATAATATATTTAATTTAAATTATCCAATATTTAGCTCAAGTAAGAGCTTCACTTTATTAGCAACTGTCCAGAATTGGCAGGAATATTATTTTACATTCTAAATTCCCCATTGCCTCTAAATAAATCATTAGTACAAATGAACAGTTTTTAATCATTCAGATCAGACCCTTTAGGAGCATCTTTTGATAGAGACACCCAATATCCATTTATTGTGTATGCATTTTTTCTAGCTGAGCACCTACTGTGTGCCAGGCATTGTGCAAGACTCCCAAGATCTTTTGGAAACCAGAATAACTAGGCTTTCGGCTTTCCTGAAGTAGGAGGTGCATATTTTAACTTATGGACATTGAGCAAAACTTTTCTCCAATTACTTTTCCAGCTTTTATAAAGCTGACGGTAAACAACTATGTCTCTCCTTTCCTGAGCATGGGCTTATCAATAAGCAAGTGCAAGGGTGTGTTGGGAGGTTTGTGTTTCTGGAAGCCATGTGAGGGATCTATATAAAATTTCATTCTACTCTAATTATAATTTTAGTGACTGTGTTTGATATTGTATTTAATACTCCCCTTTAAATAAAGATTTGACAGTCACAAAATAACATATTCTCATGAAATGACTCAACCTGCCCTACCATTTTTTTTTTTTATTATTATGATGAATGCCAGTTTTCTGAAGAAACTGTAAAGTTTTCATGTATTACTCCAAATACAGTCAGGACAGAATGGGTAACAAGGATGATTCATTCAGTACATGCAACGAGAAAAGAAAGTTGTTTTGGAAAATTTTCAAACTCATTGAAAAGTAGATTTGTTCTGATTTTCTAGGGTTCGTCAGTATTAATGGTACCAAATGAGAAGATTCAACAAGCAATATGTTTATTTCTGAAAGTATTCTTGATAAAGATGGATTTTGGTGTAGTAAAAAATCAATACAAATGGTGACTAAGCCACTGATGAAAGGGGCCCTTAGGGAATAAGACGGATCATCAGTAAAATTTAAATAGCATATTTAAATAATTTAATTAATTTAATAATCTAATAATGATTTAGATAGCATATTTAAATAGCATTGTTATAGCTACCCATAGATGTCCAATTTTATTTCTCCCTTGCTATGTGGCTAGGAATTGACAAAGTAGACAATTAGCCCCCCAAATTTCAACACCTGGAGTCAGTTTAGACAACCTTGACAAATGAAGGTGAATGTGTTGGTGGGGAAATCATTTGGTCTGACCATCTAAATGATTTCAAATTCAGTGGCTTGTCTGTGAAATTCTACAGGTAATGCTGACTGGTGTTTGCGTTCCTTTGCCCTCCTGAATAGGAGCATCTACCTTGCAAGGAGGGTTTTAAGAAACAGCTTGTCAAAATGATCAAGATAAGGCACTGTGCATAGCCTCTACATAAAAACTAAATGAGATATACCTTTCATAAGATGGTATTTCATTTTTCTCTAGTGCTGCCTTTTAAAAACTTATAAAGCACTATGAAAGTGACAAGCCAAAAGGGAATGAATGGTCACTGTTGAAGCAAATCACCTTAGAGGGGAGCTCACTCACAGCAAAAGGTCCACTCTCTTTACAGCCACACCAACAACACACTATTAGGAAGATTGTTTCGGTTTTGTTGCCGACCTGTCAGGAGAGAGTGCTGAGGACTTTCACAAAGAGAAAAATGTCCATGATGAAATTCCACAACCTTGCAAGATTTTTTTTTTTAAATCTTCATTTTATTGAGATATATTCACATACCGCGCAGTCATACAAAACAAATCGTACATTCGATTGTTCACAGTACCATTACATAGTTGTACATTCATCACCTAAATCAATCCCTGACACCTTCATTAGCACACACACAAAAATAACAAGAATAATAATTAAAGTGAAAAAGAGCAATTAAAGTAAAAAAGAACACTGGGTGCCTTTGTCTGTCTGTTTGTTTGTTTCCTTCCCCTATTTTTCTACTCATCCATCCATAAACTAGACAAAGGGGAGTGTGGTTCTTATGGCTTTCCCAATCCCACTGTCACCCCTCATAAGCTACATTTTTATACAATTGTCTTCGAGATTCATGGGTTCTGGGTTGTAGTTTGATAGTTTCAGGTATCTACCACCAGCTACCCCAATTCACTAGAACCTAAAAAGGGTTGTCTGTATTGTGGGTAAGAGTGCCCACCAGAGTGACCTCTCCGCTCCTTTTGGAATCTCTCTGTCACTAATGCGTATTTCATTTCCTTTCACATCCCCCTTTTGGTCAAGAAGATGTTCTCCATCCCACGATGCCGGGTCTACATTCCTCCCCAGGAGTCATATTCCATGTCTTGCAAGATTAATTTTAAGCATTGCAACTATGGAAAATTGTGGGATGTCTAAGTCAAAACTTTCATGGCATAGAATGTTTACTCCTTTATCATTCCATCCAACCTGGAAAAAGATTTATTTCTTTACTTTGCCCAATATTCCATTTTTAAAAAGAAATTTTGCTTTAAACAGGTGTAAAACTTTTTTTCCCTGCCTTAGTTGGTCTTTCCAATTGAAAATTTTAAACTACGTGTTGAAATCTTGTGCTCTATGGCTCTCTGCCTTAGAAAGCTCCTCTATAACCATATACGGTATAGCCCTTTTCAAGGGTCACTCTGAAGAATAGTAATCGTACAGAATACAAAGCTCCTCCGCAGTGCTCTCTGCTCAAGACCTCCCCTCTTTTTCTGGACAAGCTCGTCTGCTCCCAGGGCCCTGACTACGATCTGCGCCCTGAGACCTGCCTTTCCCTCCCTGTGTGTGTTCCACTTGCTTCCTGTTATTCCAACCTCTTCCCCTACACGAGCCATCTCTACGTTATGCTGTCTATTGTGAAAGCAAAACCGTCTTCCCAAAGACACCATCAGGCCCCATTCAAACCTGTTGTCATTGTGGAAAGAATCTCCAAGTCCTTGTTCCCCAAGGTACAAATTCTAAGAGCCGACTGCTGCTCCATTTTCTATTCTCGCCCCATGTTGAATTAGTCACCAAATCCTGTCACTTTTTTTTAATAATAGGAATAAAATCAGTTTCTTTTACTTCATTTTAATGGCTGAATCTCTGATTGAGGTTCTGTTTAAGTCACCAATCGTCTACCGTGACTGGGCTCTCTCTCCCTCTCTTTTTCTAATCAATTCAAAATAAAACGGTTAAAGTTGTTTTCATCTCACTTGCTTTGACAAGACTTTTTTTTCCAGTTTACAGACTTAGAATTTAAAAAAAAAGATAGAATTTTAAAGATAGAAAGAACCTTAAAGTTCACCAAGTCCTCATTCTTTAATGGATGAGGGAATAGATACTGAGAAAGTCTAAATTGCCAAGATCACACAAATTGCCCGAGTTGGAACTAGACCCCAGCTGACGATGTCCCCATCAGTCCCTTTAACATGCCACATTGCATCATCCTTTGTCTGAACACTGAACCTTCCTTTATGCTGTTCCCACCATAACCCTCTCACTGTACTTCAGATACTTGGAAATTCTTTTTCTCTAGTCAAGGAGAGCTGATTTTCTCCCAGACTCCTTTACTCAATTTCCCTACTTTCATGTTCTCTTTTACTATTTCTTTCCATCCACTAAAACCCTTCCTTCCTCTGATTCAAAACTAACTTCAAATCTAATCTCCTCCAAGAAATGACATGCTAATAGTCACCCTCTCACCTCCATAGTCGGCTTTCATGTATAATTTTATCCCTGGCGTTCTCTCTAGACTCATATGAATTCAATTCAACAAAAAAGTTATGAGTACCTACTAAGAACAAAGCACTGTGGTTTTGAATAACCTCTTGGTCACTTACAAGGCAGAAACACACACACACACACATATCCCAGAAATTATTTCAGACTGTCAACAAGTTGCAAAACATAACCAAAGATTAAGAGTCTCACTATAAAGCACAACCTCATTTTGTTGTGATGCTTATCGTTTTCTCTTTGGATCCATTTTGGCCTATTGTAGGTGCTGCTATTAGGTCATAGAAGAGTTTAAAGGACACTCTAGGAAGGTCTCGCAATGGAAGTCCTCATTTTAATTTTCTTTGCTAATGATTTACTGTTGTCACTGGGAAAATCATGGTCTCTCCATGAACTGTCAGTTTTCTCAAGAAATTTTACCTGTTTGTCATTAGAACAGATAAAATTCATTATACTATAATGGCTGCCCACAATTGCTTGATAATATTGTGTCATTAGACATATTATTTGAAATTACTGAACATACTGCCTGGGGCTGGAAATATTTTTATTGTATAAAGATTTTCTGTTGTAATGGAATTTGACTTATTCATAATATCTAAAATTCTGGAGTCACTTGATTACCAATCTAATGCTAATTTGACAGGCATTATTTATTTAGAGTATGGAATAGACAAGCTTTCCTTTTGTGACCAACTTATCGGCAATTCTTTTGAATTGAGACAGCAGGATATTAGTTCCTGCTGATAATCTATAGACATGACACTCTTACATCATAACTAATGCTCAAATCTCTAGTGAAACAGCATCTTGAAAATGTTACCCTAAGTGAGAGCTAGAGTACTCATCGCTGTAATGGAACCAAAGTACAGATTTGACTTATCTGCAGAGCTTGGAACTGGGGCATTTTTTAGTCTGTGGGTTATGGCCCCATTTCCAGAAAAATCTATCTGAGCCTAATGTAACCTAGCAAATCTTTCAAATGAAATAGTCTTGTGGGAGGCAAGTTGTCATTTTCTGACATATTATTTAGGGCTCAGCTCAGGTTTCGTTCTTCCTTCTTTCCCCACTTAAACCCCCTGCTCATTTTCCATAAGTGCCATTTTCTAATTAAGGAAAATGAAATTTGTAATGTGTAGAAGGGAGACATGACCTCCCCTACAAGCCAGTCTCGCTCCTCCCTGCACACCATTAAAAAATAGAATCCAGGGGTGGTTGTTTTTTTAATTGGTATCACTTTGTCTTTAGTGCAAAACACATGGCAATAATTTAGTGAACTCCAGTATTTCTCGTGTGGCAAATTGATAGCATAATTTTATTGTGAGTAGAACAATGACTTCTGGGAGCACATGCGAGTCTCCCAGAACTATACATAACTCGGTTGACTAAATGTAATACTTGAAGAAGGTAATGAAAACAGAGCTGAGGTTCAGCAAGGACTAGAAGATTTCAGTTTCCAGCTCCTGTCAAAAGGCTACTCAATAAATCATACCTGAAGCTTATTTAATGTCAGAAGCCAGTAAGCTGACAAAGTGCAATGGGGTGCTGTCCTCAGAAAAGCACGCCAAGTCACGTGGTCTCTGGTCCCTGGACCTGATGGGTCATATAATCCGTCTATGGATTTTAATAAGTAACCTATTAAGTTCCCCTTTGGTGCTAATTATTTTACACATCACTTGTTTCCTGTTTACTGACATTGCTTTAGTTATTTCGTTATGAAAAAGTTACGAGGAAAGTTAATCCGTAAGACATTACTATTCTTCTCCACAGGAAGTTTCTACTTTTTCTCTTTCACATTCTTCTTTTACACCAGCCCACTTCCCCAACACAAATATTAAAAACACAGAATCTGTGGGAAATCTCAGGATAACAGGAAACCTGTATATTTTGTAAAGCAAAGAGCCACGCAGAGTCACACTGATCCAATACTATCAGGATTTGATAACTCATAGCTAAGAAGATATTTGGAAATTACCATATCTAACCTACCTTTAGATAAAACAGGAACTAAGCCAGCTATGATCAAATTCTATTGTGCTACTTTCTACAAATCTTTATGAAGAGGAAATTTGCCTGTGGGCATTCAAGAATACCCATGCATCCTTTCAATCACACTGTCAAATAAAACAATGGGAATCAGATCCACAATGTTTTTTTCAAGACCACTTTACCCATTTCCTTACACATTTCATTGGATACATTACTTCAAATATTCTCATCATTATCCTACTGAAATTGCCAGCCCCTTTGTTGAAGGAAGAGAGTGTTTTTATGCATTTTAGAAAACAATGTGCAGAGATAAAGAAACCTGGGCATGCGCTTCACAAATTTTAAGCAAAATGATCCCCCAAATCTAGGTTTTAAAAGAGATAACAGTTTGGCCTTGAAATTACCAAAAGGTCAATGTCAGACAGATGAAAAGTATGCAAATATTTGTAACCATCTCTGTGAAGGAGATCTATCTAGTAATAACAGAAAAAGGAATCTCCTACTAGGCATTGTTCCGATAAACTCTTGATCAAGAATAGCCCATTTCTTTCTCAAGGATTGAGCTGGAAGCATTACCCTGAGACCATTTAATTGATTTTTCACCTGCAGGCTTTGAGGCAAATTTGAATCTAGATCTTTGGGGTAAAAGGCTTGACATTAATCCACTGTCCCACACCACTCCTTTAGTAATTACTGCTAAAGTTTGTTGCTTATCTGAAGGTTTTAAGGAAGTTTGGAACTCAAGAGGTCAACATTAAACAGCCTGAAACCTTAGCTTGCAGGGACTTATCTAAAAGATAAGATGTATCTAGAGACACACTGGAAATCTCATATCTTTCAATGTTTACCTTGCAAGGGAAAAGAGAAAGAAACTTGTGTGCGTTTCAACCTAAGTGCAGAACTAACGATTTTGGATGAGGACTGGGAGTTAGCTAGTTGCAAATCTTTGCTGACTGATCTGTCAGCAACAAAGATTCTGATTCATGCACAAAAAACAATTAAGAAGTGTATTGTAGTCTATTTTGCTTTCAATAAAACAATGAAGCAGGAAAAAGATTTAAAAGAAAACCAAAGGAAAAAAAGAAAGAAAGAAAGAAAGAAAGAAAGAAAGAAACTAAGTTTCCATGTATTTTTCAATCCTGATTTCTAATAATTTTGCAGATTAAAAATGATATTTCTTGTTTAAGGAATAAAGGGAATAGTTCTGAGTATTGTGAATTGGATAGAATTCCTGGAGCAAGCACCGGGAAGTGCCACCTAACTGATGTACTCTCTCTCTCATACTTGAAAAATCCAGCACAATGAAAACAACAGCAACAACAAAACAAGTCCTCAAGATCATAAGGTTAATAGGACCTACATTAACTCATTAACAGAGAGCAGAGTCTCAATTAAGTAATCTCTAGAAGGCCGCTCTCCATGAATGAATGCATGAATGAATGAGTGAAGTGGATGAGGATCTGGTCTAAAGACTATTCATAAAGTAGTTAGTTGTCTAAGAGAGAGTTTTTTGAAAGAGTTAAAAAACACTCTATATAGTGGATAAAGGAAGAAATGAGGAAAAAAAACTTACCAGAAAAGGCACAAATGAGGTAAAAAGGACGGAGAATTTCTAACCAGGCAGTAGCTCCAGAACTCTTATTTTTAGGAGTAAAAAAAAATGAGAAAGTAAGCAGTAAGGTGTTGGTATATTCTGATCAATCTTTTACCTTTCTTTAATTGACTTCTGGTTTAGAGGCTCTGTTCAAACTTGGCATTTAAAAGCCCCTGTATTCTAGAAATAACTTAAAGGGTGACTTGAAAATTCCTTTTTTTTCATTTTTAATGGTTATTTAAAATACGACTTTTACTTTATCTATCTGTGACTGGGATTAGGAAACACATAGCCAATCAGTTGCAATAGCATAATTTTGTTATATTTTCTACACATTATCTTCATTTTTTTCCTACTTCAAAATAAGTCAATAGCTAAGTCAATATCATCCTACTTTAAAATCATGCTACCCACTGAAATATAGATTTTCATTTCTGTGTTACTTTGGGAAACTATGGAGAGCATGCCAACCGAGATGGATAAAGGACTTATTTGAACAAACCTTGTCTCTCTTCCAAATTCTGGTATAATGAAGTGCAGAAGTAGGTAGAGCCTTGTGCCGAAAGCAAGACTTGTCTGTGGAGTTTATTGTCTCCACCAATGAAAGAGAAGGAGCTAATTTTAAAATCTTCAAATATCAAAAATAATCTACATTTCTGGCCAAATTTGTTTCCATATTTAGAGACATTTGAGAATGATAACTTTCAGCATGAGAATTTTTTTTCTTCCAAAAAAAGTTCTCATTTAAATATGTTCTTTAAGGGGCATTTTTTGGAACTGTTTCAGAAACTTGTTGCATTCCTTTTTTTGTTGTTTCGTGTTTTCTCTGTAACACTGTACTTTCCTAAACGAGGAACTTTTTTTCTCTGCTTATTGGCATTCCAACCCAGCAAAGAAATATGCATCCTGAGATAATGCTGCCAGCTTACTATGAAAACCATATTTCATTCTTTCTTTGCGGAACGAAAGGGAAAAGCACAAAGGAGCTGGTGTAATTGAATGTAAAGGACTGCAGCAAACCTCCCCTTTGAGTCCCCTCGCTGGCATCCCCTTCCTTTATTTCCCTCTCTACTGCTTTTGTTTACCACTTTTAAAAGGCTCTTGCTGAGTCTGAGCTGCTTGCCCAAATTTGGACTGAATTTAAACTTCTGGAAATGGAACTCTCATCTCTACAGGAGAGAAGATGTCTACAAATGCTGATCTGACAGGGCAATGGATTAGAGACACAGCTGCCTAGGTACAATAAATATCTCCAGCTTTTGGGTCAGGATGGAATATCATGAACCAGTGGCAGGAAGTGATGCGAGAAAACATGGTAACACTCCCTCTTATTCAAAATTGGTATGCCATGTGCTGGTACCCTGGTCACCCCGTTAGATTTGCTGCCTGCGGAACAAAATAAAATCCACTTAAATTTCAGGGCAATCCCTCTAGTTAAACATTAATCATGTGTGTTTTTCTTTTCACTTCCTTTAATCTCTTTTCCCACCTCCTTTTGGTTTTCTTCTCAGAAATAATTGTGGGTCCCCAAGAAATGATAATGTGGTCATGGAGACAGGGCTATTTGAACCTGTGGTAGAGATGGAAAGAGACTTGAAACCCTCCTGCTGACACAAACTTGGTTCTTTCACTCTATGAATGACTGTTGGTAAAAAAAAAAAAAATGCTCTGATTTAGCAAGAGACTTTGTTGGGCTAGTGGCAACCACATTCTTTGGCCTCTCTGCCTCCTTCCATGGGCCACTATGTTTTTCTGGTGTAGGAAGCAATCTGAGAGAGAAGCCTTTTACCTCAAGCACACCAAACAGGAGTTCAAAAGCATGCTTCTTTGTATTCATTTCCTCCGCATTGGCAGTTTCAGCACATTAAATGCTGACAATGAATCTAGCACCTGGGAAATCTGACTTGAGATTCAAATGGGTTTTTATTCAGAAACATAGATGATACTTGGAAATAATCACTGAAGACGGCAGCTATGTGTTTAACAAATGGCAGCAGTGGAAATTGCTGAGCCTAGAGGATATTTAGTCTAGCAGGCTTGTTCCCTTTAGGTTTATCTCAACTCCAACTCCCTGGTTTATCACTCTATCCTTCACTCCTTTCTCTCTTGAGATAAAAGTGTCCAGCTGTCTCTGAACCTCATTTAGATTTCTTGCACCACTGGCCAATTATTCCATATGTTTACCACAAAATTATTTTACTCAATTTCCTTCCTACTCTCAATGTCCTTATATTACAATGTCTTTCCTGGTGTCTGTTCTCCTTGCCATGGAATGACAACATACACACCTATGAAAATGACTTTTCTTTGCTGTAAAGAGATACAACCCCTTTTACCACTTCTACCCTGCCTCCTACTAATTAGGCTTCAAAATGGGATGGGGGTATTCACTGACCTGAAATTGACTCTCTGTCTTGAAACCCACCTAGCACACTATTATTGTCCTTCAAATGTAAGCAGCCAAAAGAAGTAGAAAAAGAAATTAAGAAGCAGCAGCAGCGGCAGCATCTGGACATCCAAATCTATCTAGGCTGAAGGATTCTGGAGGAAATGATTGTTTTCCTTAGGCTACCACTCTGTTCCGGTCCATATTTTAACCAAGGCTGGGTTCTTTTAGCAACACTACCTTCCATTTTCAGAGTACTTTTAACCTTCACATGTTTTTGTACACAAATACTCCTTTTGTCTCAGCATCATTCCATTTTACGCATAAGAAAACCAAGAGACTTGGGTAGTTAATGAAACTTCCTAAACAGAGCAAGAAAAGGGAACTGATTCTCTCTGTACAGTCCTTTAGTTCTAATTGAAAAAGCTTCTACACATTCTAGAAAAATTGGCCAATGTGGCCAAATTTAAATAGGCAAAGCAAAACTGATGGTTTCCTTGAGAAAAAATCTACAAAGTAGGTGTCCAATTATCAACAGCTGTTAGACCTGGAAAGATTGCTGTAGGACTACTGATGGGAAGGTGGGGCCAACAGGACACAGATATTTAATATCTTCGGTTTGATGGGCAGCACAAGGACATTTTATCTATCACACAAAGGAGCCCTCTGAACCACCTTCAACGGGAAAGTTCTTTGAAATTTAAGTTACATGCTTTTTTCACTTGGAACCCTGGAGACAGCCTTCTACCAAGAAAGTCAGTCCTTTATTCCTAGTATACCTGTATTCTGTCAACAAGTCACCCTGTGGATTTTGTTTGTTGGTGTATAAGTAGACTATAATTACTGCAGTGATATACGAGCTTTTAAAAGTTAATTTTTTCTCTTTCAAAATTAATCTAGAAATAGGAACTTAAAATGAATATTAAATTCTGATATAGCATTAAAGAAAGTTACATGAGACCATGGTTAATTCATGATTTTTCTCTTGGTATTTTTAGCTTAAGGGATTTTAATTGTCAATGTTAAGGACTTTGTCATATTTCTATGGTTACTACTGTCAAAGACGGATGAATGCAACCCAACAAATTATTCAAGCAAGATTTTTCTCATTAAAAAAATATATATTTTTGTCTTTTGTCAATGAATACTTGTAATTTGCCTCCTGTGAAAACCCCAGTGTTAATACCCAAACTTTCTCTGAAAATGCCTAACCTTCACAGCTCTTTGAAGCCACCTACCTCCTAGGGCTTCCTAATCTTACCTCTCTGCATCAAAGAACTACAAAAAGTGATCATCTAGCAAACTACAAAAGCCTATCCTTGCTTAATATAGAAGCCATGCACAGTAAGTTGCCTGCACTAAAATTTTATTTCCCCTAAAATATGCCTATTTCTCCCTGGAAAAAATCTCCATTCCAGTTTGTAATCTATTTAATAACTTCTTTATTTATATCATTGTACAAAATTTTCATGTTTCTCTTTCATTTTTTATAATTTTCAATTTTTTTAACTATTTAACAATAGCTACTATTTATCGTGTATGCCAGCAAGATGCTGAATGCTTGATGTATTTCATTGAATTCTCACAACCAGATGAGATATATATGACTATTGTCCCCACTTCCCAGATGAGAGAATTTAGACTTAAGGAAGATAAAAAAATTCGCTGAAGGTCAAACATCTAACAAATGGTGGAAACAGGATTTTATCCCCTTGAGATCTGTTTCCCAAGCTTGAGTTCTCATGCTTCATGCTATATTATCCTTAGAGCTTTAATCAATATTCAGTCTAATTATATCATATTTGCTTCTCCATTGTCATGTTATTTGGGTGGAGGATATTTGGTTCTTTACATTTCTTCTCTCTGAATGCATGCTCTCTGGTTGTTTTACAGCTGATTTGGCTCTCCACCAATCAACCATCCTAGAAAGCCAGTCTTACCATTTATGTTTAGCTTTGGTGGTGAAGTGCCTACACTGAAGATCTGGTTATCACCATAAAAACAAAAAAGTCTTAATTAAGTGAGTGATTATTTTGGACTTCTGAGAGTTAATCACAGGAAAAATCACTCAGTGACAAAAATTCCATTCCTTTCCTAAAATCACATTTTTATTTCATTGTATCATCACTTTTTGCATACACTCTACCATAAACATTGGAAAAGCCCATTAAGATTATTTCCAATACTGGTTGCTGAGATGAAACACTTCTTTACTTCTCTTAATTAGCTACTAAACTTCCTTTGTGCTTAATTGTATTTGTTCTAAACTTCATAATTATTGACCGATCCTAACAGGTCTGTTTTTATTCCTTATTGCTACTGTCAAGTGCAGAAAGCCATGTTCTACTGCTTATTAACCATGGATGCCACTTTTCAATGCTGCTTTAACTACCTTGATCTGGCATGGCCTTTCTAGTTTAAGAAGTCAGTGAGAAACAGGACTGGTACAGTAAGTCTCCCATGATTTTCAGATTTTTATGCTTTCTACACTACTCTAATTCTTTGGGTGAAAACGTCACAGCACAAACACAATCCTAAATTCCTAGCCTAAACCAGCAAGTGGGTATTGTGTTCCTAGTATAGCCAACTGGAAGAGGTTTAGCAACTGCTCTTTGATCCCCTCTCTGTTTTTTTTTTTTTTTGCTGAAAGCATTCAGGGCCTGGAGAAATAGTGGATAGCCCATTCTTCTCATCTCTCTTAGTCATCACTTTGCACTTAAGGACAGTGATTATGAGGCCTTTTGAAATTAGGTTTCATAGCTTTATGTTTTGAAGCACACTTCATCAAGGCCTTTTGTACTGTTTCAAACTGTTCTAAAGTAGTTGATGTTTTCTTTTAAATATCTTTTTCAAAATCCCCTGTGTAATATTCCCCTATATAATGTCCTTGGTAGTCTTTTAGAGGTATTTGGTGTACTGTTCTCACGTGTCACACTTTATTATCAATATTACAAAAACCATTAATTAAGAATTAGACCTGAGGGCAGGAGTACAAGATTTTTTTCAGAAGGAATAAGAAAATTAGGAAGATGGAATTATTTTGGAGAGCAATAGACTGCCACATCCTAATCTTTGGCCTTCTGTGGCAATATGGCTCAAATAATAGAGAAACAAGAAACCTGAAGTATAGTGATTGAACTCCTCATCCAAGCCCTGGGAGCTCAATGGAATTCAGAAATAAACGTGCTCTTCCCAGGTTCTAGCCAGGTATCTAATTGTGAGTAACACTAGTGTTTAGATACAGAACTTGAGACAGGAAAATTTCTTCACTTTCTAAGTCTAATGACTACATTCAAAAGTACAGATAATGGATGATATGGAAGAGAACTTTCAAAAAAATAAAGAGCAAGGACAAATATCAATATAGAAATATTCCACTTCTCTCAAAAACTCCATCACAATCTCCCTCAACTTGCTCAAAGTTTACAAAAATTATGTAAACTCGAACTGTATTAAAAACCACTGTACTTGTAACAGTTCAGTTTGGTGGTCAGTATGTCATAAAACAACATATAGGGCAAAGAAGTCTCCTATAGCAAACATAGAATTTATTTATTTCTATTGTTTTTGTCCAGTGATGGTCTGCCCTAGAGGCATAAATGAGAATATATACATCTATGCATTTATGCTATGAGGCTCATATCAATGTATAATCACATACACATTCCCCTCTGGAGATTACAGCTTCTATTCCAAGTTTTTGGTCTAAAGGGTATCTTTAAATGTACACAGTTCCAATCTTTAGAAGAAAATTAAAGTGAATTCAAGTCTGTATTGTCTATCCTTTCTTCCTGCCTTTCTTTTCAGGTTAGCAGTTTATTTCTGCATTAATCACCCTGACAGAAGCAAGGCAACTCAATTTTCTGCTTCTGTAGGTAGGCACATCACTTTCTGTACAGCACTAGGCATGAAAAGGGCTGCAGCTAAGCTTTGGTTACTGGTGTAATTGAAATGCTATCCACACTATAGGGTGCATTAAAGTCAGATAACGGCAGTTCCTGTGGCCAATTTAAGTAGCTTGACTTCCCTGGGAAAAAAAAAAAATTGCCTGACAGATAAGGCAGACAAACTGGCTAATTCTCCAAGCATGTCTCTCATTGTGATCCTAGAAAAATGAGAAAAAAATGAATCACAGAACCACAAAATCAATTGACCCTCGGGTAGCTCATCAGGCAGCGAGCCTGATAAACCTAAAAGCTTTGTTAATGTCTGCCTGCCTGTATCCCACAGATAGAGCACTTTGTAAATGAACCTGCTTTGATAAATATATTAAGGAAAGCTGTGAATAAAGGCAGAGACTTCTCATTTGTAAATACAACCTCTGCTACATGGAATTAGAATGATAAAATGGAGTTCCATGTAATTAAGTTTGTATAAGGCCTGAAATCCGTGCAAATACTTTCCCTGAATTTTGAAAGAGAACTGTCAGTTCAGTTAATCTGAACATCACCCCAAGAATGTACTGAACAAAATTAAGCTGCTGATAAAACCTGGGCCAGTATTTTGATAAGTAATTCCTATATCATTTCTTGGCCACTGTGATCATTTTATTTAATCCCCTGCCCCCTCCTTTCCCTCAGTTACCCTCTAAGCCATGTACAAAGGGTGATGGGCCATACACCACCAAGGAGTAATCTACCAAATCGCAAAGCTGAAAAAAGGAAAACCTTTCTCCCCTGCGTTAAAGACCAAAAAAAAAAAAAAAAAGAAAAAAAAGAAAAAAAAGAATAAACAAATTGCTATTGGGAGACACTAAAATCACCACCCAAAGCCTAGACAAAAGAAACCCTCCGGGAACTGAAAAGTCTGTATTAGTCTGTATTAGGACTGGGCAAAAATACACAGTGTTCAACGAATTTCAACAGGGGTGATGTGAACAGAATTTGTGGTTCAATCTGAGAATTTTAATGCGTCACGAATGGGAAAAGTGAGGTGGAAAGAAAAGAAAGAGAAAGAGGAAGAGGAAAAAATCTTACAAAAAACCATTTACCCAGGTTACCTTTTTGTTTCCCTAAGCACTACTTTCACACCTCAAGGTAGAAACACAGAAGTTGTCCTCCTCAATTTCATCGGTTTCAAAAACAAAAAAAGGAAAACAATTATTTAGAAATCTCATTGTAGCCACGGGAGAAAGACATTGATTTTTGGGTCACTCACCAGTTGTTTACTTGGAGAATTGTAAGTCCTGTGTCTTGCGCTAACTGTTTCTTCTGTTCTTCGGAAGGGTACGGATGCTAATGAAAAAACAAATGTTTTAAAAGATGTATCAGACGTCAAGAAAGAGTCACTTACTTCTAAGAATGAAACCACCGTGTGTGATTTCTTTAGCCTATGGCTTGATTTTCCCAATCGCAGCTTTTTTGTTTACTGTGTCGAGTGACATGGGAAGGGACAAGAATTTGGAAACCCATAGTAACAGTCCCACGCTCCTGTCACACTCTGTAGAGCCGGCAGTAAAAAGTGAGGTGTTTAAGTTAGTCAATTTCTTTAATCAGTCAGGGATGTAAAGCACTTTTGTGATGGCGTCAGAATTTCTGGCTATCTACCATCACTTAAGTTACACTAAGAGAACTCCTTTCAGGCCCATTTTACTTTGCTTCCTAGAAAACCTATGTAAAGCCCTTACCCTAAGGGATCTTTTTTGTAAGATGGCTCAATGTAATCATTGTTTCCTTGTCAATCTGAGGTTACTGACAGTAAAAATTTGGAGAGTGAGGTAGTATCTAATCACGAGTATTCTTAGAAGCCATGGCAACCGACTCAATTACAACAGTTTAGTGACAGTGCATTTATGTTGACTCCTCTGTGGGATAGTGGAAGTTTCTCCCATTTTTACTTGTTACTGCTCTGGGTTAACAGGGTCACACCCAATGACCATACGCCAGAAGGAGTCAATTACGTGCAATGCTTCATATGGAAAACTTACATTTGACTTTAAAGTATGGCAGTAAGAGACTGAAGCCATAGGTTTCAGTGCTTTTTATTTCTTCGCTTCTCATCACAATTTACCAACATTTATAATGAACAGTCCTCTCACTTTCAACCAACTTTCCTCTCCCATTCTGAAACTGAGGACTGTTATTCCAGAATCGTACATTAACTTTGAGAGACAGTACACTGGCGTGTACATAATTATTCAAGATGACTGTTAAATAGGTCCCTGTTCTAATTTCACCAGTTTTCTTAAACAAAAAAAGTAAACTTTTATCCAGTATGTCAGAGTCATTCATAAATTAGAAAGCCATTAGTAATAAATATTTCACATCAACATTATTAAAGGGTGACATGAGGAACCACCAAGTATTCCATTCAGAGCATTCTAATCATTCCACTGTTTGAGGGAGTGAATGTTTTTCAATCATCTAAGATTTTATTCGGCAGGTATTTCATCTTCTATAATAGCATACATTATCCAAAATGTGTGCAATTACTTATTAGCAAGCCCAAATGCCATTAGGTTAAACAAAATCCCCTGTATAGCAAAAGGGGTTAACTAGATTTGTATTAATATAGAAGCCAGGCTTTTAATATTCTGCAAATGTTAACAAAGAAAGATGATAATGTTGAGTTAATATGGGTTAAGCATAAAATGAAAATAAATTTTTCTGATTGCGAGGTGTTGACATTTTTTTGGCTGGGGCCTCCAGCCTGTTCCTGAAAGCTGTGTAATTACAGAAGGCTTTTCCCCTCCTTCCCCCTCCTGCTTCAAGCCTGCCCACATTAGTAATGACCCCTTCACTGCTTCAAAAACCACTAATGGTCTTCAGCACGGGCAAGAAAAATGAACAGGATAAATTGGAATCCACAGTCAGTAATTTGCATCCTGTGAGGCTGCCTTGGCCACTCACACTCATTCCTCGTCATCAACCGTTTGCCTGTCAGGGGCTGCACTCTGCCACCATGACAAACACTCCTCCTAGCACTCTGATTCGTTCAAACAATGTAATTGTCCTCTACTCTCTTTTTGGTGATGGAGAAAATGAATGACTGCACAGACAAGAAGGATTGCTCATCGCAGACATGGGGGTGGCTTCAAACTGGAAAAGGCCTAGAGTACAAATTTTAATTGACTGAAAACACTGGTTGGGGGGAATATCAAGAAAAAAAACTCCACACATCCTCCCTGTCATGGTATTTTCCTGCCAAATCCAAAGAAGTAGCACCTTTTGACTTTTTTGCCCCTCTAAGATTTTGGGAGCAGTGGTTTACAGGTTATTTGCTCCATGGAAATAAATTCTGCAAATGGCAAAAAAAATGAAAATGAAAATGAAAATAAGGATGCCTCACAAGATTGTAGAGCTCTACATTGTTAATGTCTTTCAGTGTGCTGTCTCATTATGCAGTGTTTTCAGTCATTTTTGAGTAATCTTGCTCACTCTTGTGAAGCATTTGTCCAACACAGTTCTGAAAAAGTGGTGTGTGTGTTTGTGTCTGTATTTGTGTGTGAGAGTGTAAGTGAGACAGACAGAGAAAGAGAGAGAGAGAGAGAGAGAGAGAGAGAGAGAGAGAGAGAAAGGTTTAGATGAAATAAAGGTTTAGGATGTTAAGGAAGTAGCAAAATAGAAAGGTGCTGTTACTCAGGAGCCAATACCTTTTAGTTCGATTGCAAATTCTGATTAAATAACATGAATTATTTCCAGTGTTTTATTGGAAATTCAATCAGATGACAACAGAATTACATAAACAGTGCCTTTTATCTTGGGAATCTCTGAGCTGAACTCTAATTCTGAAAGCAGTTGCAAATTCCCTCCACAATCATTTAAAAAATTGGGATCCTACCAAAATTTACCTTGCACAGATGGCTTTTTTTTTTTTTATTAATTAATAGAGAAGACCATAATAACTTTAGCTTATTTAAGTAACATTCTGTGGTTTTTGAACATTCGTGATTCTATGCCCCTTTTATATACAGAGTGGACTGTTTATCTGAGAGTGATTCTGGCAGTCAGCCACTATATTTCTAAATTTAAAAAAGGGCTGGAAAACAATCAGCTTTCAGAGGAATTGGAATCACGGCAATGTGTTTTGGATTAATTTACAAATATATATATATATATATTTAAGGCCAAACTGTGGAACTAGAGAATTTCTACTACATGGTCTATCGTATGCATTCTTCTACTTTATTAGAACAGACATCATATTGAAATAATAAACATGGGAAGCCTTCACTTCTTCTTTGATGTATATTACTAAATGTCTGACTGGCTCAAATTTAAAATAAACTTTGGTATGTTTGCACTTGAAAACTGGAAGTAGACCACAAGCAATAATTTGTTGTCAGTTTCCATATTCTTGGACTAAAGCTATAGTTTAGTCTGTTCACTCTTGGGAGCCAACCCATTCTGGTCCAGTGGCCCAGAGGTGGCTCAACTTACTCATAAGAACATGCATTGTAACATAATAGCAATGATGATGATTCCCTTCATCAAGAGAGAACCAGCATAGGTCAAAGTTGTTCACATCCTGAAATGATTCTAAAACTACTGTAGCAAGTTGAATAGAAGAACTGAATCACAAAGCATCTCTTACTTTGAGTATCAACTGACAACTGTTCAAAAAGTTAATGACAGATATGGCTCATGACAATGTAGATAGAAAATATTTTTTAATTGCTTTTCTTCCATTTGAAAGTAAGATATTATCTTTATTCAAGATACTGACCTCAGTTACGCCTTCCCTCTCTCCCCCACCCCCACCCCTTTTTGGGTTAACCTGTTCTATCAAATACATGGAAACAGATCTACAATATTCTTAGAATACATCAGTGGAACGGGTTTGTGGGTGAAACCACCTTAAAATAATCTTCTTTCATGCTTAATCTCTCCTCAATGATGTCCAAAATTGAATCAATTTATCAATAATTTTATTTTGTTGAAAGGATTTATTATCTGCTTGTGTTCTGTTTCAAACTACTTTTTAAAGCAACATCAATTTAGAATATAATTAATTTATTGTTATGTGATTTATATACTTCATATTTTTAAAAACAAAAGTGATTTAACTTTTTTATAAAATGAGATATTCTACTGTATTGTAGTGATTCCTTCACTGGATATTTAAAGAAATTTTTTTTTGTTAGAGAAATTGCATGTTTACAGAAATATCATGCATGAAATATATAAAATACAGAGTTCCCATATACCATCCTATTATTAATACCTTGCATTAGTAAGATACATTTGTTATAATTCATGAAAGAAAACTTTTGTAATTGTACTATTAGCTATAGAACATTGTTAACAACAGGGTTCATTGTGTTGTACAGTTCTATGTTTTATCTTTTAATTTTTATTCTACTAACTCACATATGACTGAAAATTTCCCCTTTTAACTGCATTCACATATATAATTCAGTGCTATTAATTATACTTACAATGTTGTGCTACCATCATCACTATCTACATCCAAAACTTTAGAATCAACTCCAATAGAAATTCTGTACAGATTAAGCATTAACTCCCCATTCCCTACCCCTACTGCAGCCCCTGGTAACCTATATTCTAGATTCTGACTCTAGGAGTTTGCTTGTTCTAATTATTTCGTATCAGTGAGGCCACACAATATTTGTTCTTTTGTGTCTGGCTTATTTCATGCAACATGATGTCTTCAAGATTCAATCATGCTGTTGTGTGAATCAGAACTTGATTCTTTTTTAATGCTAAATAATATTCCATTGTATGTATATACCACATTTTGTTTATTCATTCCTCAGTTGATGGACACTTGGGTTGCGTCCATCTTTGGGCAATTGTGACTAATGCTGCTATGAACATTGGTGTGCAAATATCTGTTCAAGTACTGATTTTCAAATCTTTTGGGTATACACCTATTAGTGGGATTGTTGGGTCGCATGGTAGTTCTATACTTAACTTCCTGAGGAACTGCCAAACTGTCTTCCACAGCGACTGCACCATTTTACGTTCCCACCAGCAATAAATGAGTGTTCCGATTTCTCCACATCCTCTTCACTGGATATTTTTTAAGAGCAGAAAATCTCTAGGATTAATCCTGTCTCTTAAATTACCTTCCTACCCTACAAATTTGACTCACTTGCTGGTCTAGATGAGCACTTTGCAAACTGAACAATGTGCAGTTTGTCAATTTACTTTGGGGATGACCTAATACAACCACTAAGACAAATGGCCAAGTAACTTGTTGGGCAGGATCTTAGTTTGAACCAATATATGGACATTGGTCATTATGCTGACTACTTCCTTTTCCTTGCTCCTCAAGATAACATGTATTCTATATAGTTACTCATAGTTGATGATGCCATTCACATATGAAACCACCTAGGCAATTTCCCAAAGGTGGACATGAAACTGCATTGGACAGCCATTTCCTATTACTCTAGACTATGCTTCCTGAACAAGGGTACAAGTAAGTGCTGAGGACTTAACCCCCTGAATGCTTATTCTATGGAGATTATGATAACTAAGTCTGTGATGGTTTATTTGAATCATACTAACTTTCTCTCACACACACACACCTCTCATGTTTTCTTAGCTTTTAACCACTACATCAAGATGTAGAAGAAACCACTCACTATTCCACTGCCAAGCTAACTTGTTGCTACTTGAAGCACTTCTGCATGAAGATAATGTAGCTCTTGCTTTGTGTCACTGTATTAAAGCCTCTGCATTTTGGGGATGTATTATCTTTGTCTTTAGTTCTTAGGATGAAAACCACAAAATATTAGAGTTGAAAAAATCTTAGACACAACCTTGGACTGGGGCCTGATTTATGTAGATAAGGAAACCAAGGTCCACAAAGCTTACGTGACATAGCCACGTCATCTGAAAAGGTAGTAGTAAAAGCTGGGACAACTACCTGCTCTCTTGAAATTGATTGGAGGACCTTCCCTTTCTAGCATTAAAACTTTTACTGATGCGTCATTTCCTGTCCTTTTTTGTAACAGTACCCTGATTTTACTTTAGGAATGTGCTCAGGGTTGGCCAAGTGACCCAGGCCTAGCCAGTCAATGCAGTAAATCATGCTGGCTGCGTTGAACATGGAAGCCAAGTTAGATTAATGGACATCAGTTGTGGGAATATCAGTCAAAGGTGTCCTTTTTTCGCTGGGGTTGCTAAGGTGGTAGAACGTGCACCTGAAGTTTCTCGTGGCCATTGTTGCCTGACTGAGAATGAAGTTCATCTATACAAAAGCAGAGCCAACAGATACAGAGAATAGATTCCTGACATCTTTTTTGCACCTGGATTCCAGCTCTACCAAAAACCAGACACCCTGAACCTTTCAATCACTTGAGCCAATAAATTAGTCTTGACCAATACACATGGCACAATTTAGATTATCAGGAATTTCCTCAGTCTTACCCCTTTTCCCCCTCCAGTTAAAAATGATTGCTAATTGTTTAAAAAAAAGAAAAGAAGGAAAAGGATGAGAAGGAAGGGGAGAAGGAAAAAGAAGGTAAAGAAGAACCCAAAAGGCTTTTAGTTTATTCCTACAGACTCCGATCAAATGTGGCAACGCCTTGGGTATTTGGGATTAAAAAGAAAAAGTTTCTCAGAGTTACAGTCCCAATAGACTAAAAATCACATAACTTCGAAGATAGAGGGTTAAGTATGCAATGTGTATGGAACTATGATAGAATCTAAATTAGAAAAGCAAAATATAAGGTGAAATTTTGGTGATGTTTCTAAAAATGGTTATATGGAAAGTAAATTTCAGTAGTTTTTTTGAGTAAAGTTAAAACTCTGAAGGGAGATGAATATAAATTTACTAATCAAAATATTTAAGAAACACACTAAGGTATGATTTTTCTGTAAATCTATAATTTTTCTAATTAAACAAACAAAACTGACATGCAATAGTTAAAAAAAAAAAAAAAAGAGGAAACACACTTGGACTCAAAAACCTTATAGAAACCAGAGGCTGTGATAATGCAAAATGATACAAGAGTTACTGCAATCACCTGGCTAATTTAGTGTTATCTGGTTTCAATAATATTCTGATACCCAACTGCCAAAGGAAAATATATTTCAAATGATTGCGACCATAACATTCTTTTCCATTTCCATTATTTTGGCATATCTGGGCCATACTCATCCCTCACAGGCAGTCCAGACACTGGATCCAGTGGGAAACCTTTCCCACCTAGAAGCAATTGCCTACCTTCAAACTTCCACAAGTTTTCTTCTCCTCCTGTATTTTTATTCACTCCCCATTGCCTCGTGTTATATCCCTCACTAGACTGCAAGTTATTTGAGAGCAAAGTTCAAGACTTATTTAACCTTGAACTCTTTACAGCACTTGCACAGTTTTGAAAGTGATACTGTGTTCTGATAGAAAGGACTGTCTGTGCCACATATATGATGCATAAATATCCAGATAAAAATGGAAAGCTTCAGACAGTGATTTAACTGTTTTATCCACACAATATTTGAATATTTTGAAAACATCTACTGAATTTTTTTCACTTTCCATCCAGATGTTTGGTGTCATGGAAACGCAGATTTCAGATTCAAATTAGTCATAGATTTTTATAATGCCAGATGTATATTTGGGAGAAAGAAAATGTAGCTATTTCAGGAAGATTCATTTCCATTTGCATTTACATGGAAGTAAATAGATTGAACTATAATAAACATCCTTCAATATTCAGAAAAGGATTGAGAGATTTTAATAATAGTCAGATCCTAAGAGACTAACACATTTGGTTGATACTCAGTGCCCCAGTGGGAAGCCCTCATTAAGAAGCGGAAAAAGAAAAGCAAGCTTTATTCTGAAGATAAGCTAAAAGAATACTGAATAAGCCTGAAGGATTATCATGCAGATATTTTAAGAACAGTTATTAAATTTATAATTATCACCATATAGATAAAATAGGAAAAAAATCGAGAAGGGATTTTAAGATACCAAAGTTAATGACTGAAAGGAAAAAGTCAGTGTTTTAGGACTAAGGGGAAACACTTTTTGCATTTGCAAGGAGAAATGCTACCTATCCACATTCTAATATAAAAGAGGTCTTATATGGATAGAAGTGATGGAATTACATGATACTCAGACACCAGCAGTACCATTCCACTTCTAAACTTCCCAATGCATGAGAAAACATGTTTAGACATGGCTTTGCAGATAAGATTCAGAAGTTTAATCACAACAAATATTACTATTTTACTATTGACTGAGACTTCAAAGCTTATTTTGAAAATAACGGTAATATATCCCTAAGGCTAGGGAAAGATAATTTTTATTTAACATTTGTTAGGATGCTCCCATGAGCTGCTTGGCCATGCATGACATGCAGCCTATATGGCTAATGGGTGATCTTCCTAAATGAGCCAAAAGCCACAAATAAGGCCTTGACTCATTGAACAATCATTTCACATTTCTATACTATGACCAAAGTCATATTTTATGGGGCCACTCAGTTCTACACCAGACCACTTTTCCAAAAAATTGAATTTTGTGCTTATTTATTTTATGGATCATTTGTTGAGATAGATTTCAAAACAAATTTAGGTTATTTAGATTTTTCAGTGAACTGCAAAAGAAAAACTCATGGACTCAGAGTTTTAGAACTAGAAAGGACATTAAAGGTCATTAATTTAATTCAAACTTCTCATTTTATGCCTAAGAGAACTGAAGCCAACTGAGGCGAATGGCTTGCCCAAGCTTAGTTGGCCTCCTCCTCTCTTAAGATGTCCCAATTTCC
Organism: Choloepus didactylus; assembly: GCF_015220235.1. NCBI lineage: Eukaryota > Metazoa > Chordata > Mammalia > Pilosa > Megalonychidae > Choloepus > Choloepus didactylus. The sequence goes on along the minus strand of NC_051310.1, from coordinate 144,678,230 downwards.
CCAGTCAGAAGAAATTTCACACTCATGAAGTCTCAAAGTACATTTCTTATTGGAGCATCTTATTTCTACCTAGGAATTATGGATACCAATGTTAAGGTTTTATCCTGCACTTTACTTATTAACACCCACATTCGATGTGCTCCCATCCCACCCTGTATTTTCCCCCTTTGTCACTCTGCATTGCAAATGCTTGCTTCTCTGTCTCCCCCATTAGACTACATGCTTCTCGGGAGCAGAGACTGGCTGTTCACATTTTACCTCCAGAATTTGGTTCAGGGTCTGGCCTTAAGCAGTATAAATTAAATGTGTGTAGAACTACCCAAGTTTGAGATGCAAACAAGTGAATTCTTTGTATGCTAAAAATACTATTCTGAAATTAGAGGGTAATTAGTTGACATGAAAGTTTGACAGCAAAATGAGAAAGCAGATACAAAGAAGGAGGTACTCCAAGATGCAGATAATATCAAGCTCTTGTCTTTATCAAACCTGAAATCGTGAAAATCAGCTCTCATTTAAAACAGAGTAAAACTTTATGTCTAAGGGACTGAGTAGAAATGGACAAATCCAGGCGATGACACTAAGAAGTTGTAGAAAAGAAAGGCGTGCGGAACTTTTCATTAACATTTAATTTGTTCTTGTTAAAAGGGCTAAGGGGTTTCTTTAAAACAAGGATCCTAAGTATGTGGTAGAGGAGTTATATAATGTCTAGACAACTGAGATACTTGTATCTAATCTTATGACAACAAACCTACTTAACAAGTCCAGACACAGTGCCATATGAGACTGAGTTGGAAGGAAATGAGCATTAGTGATTAGTCTGGTACAGCATTTCTTTAACAATGTGAAAAGAAGTCTGAATAAAAAAAATTGAGGGTAAATATTAAAGAATTATTTATCGAGATAACGAGTTATAATACACAACTCCAGAATGTTTAGCCCAGTTTTATTTGCATTGACTATGCTATACACAATGTTGTCTGATTTACCTTAAGAGTACACCAAAAGTCTAATTTGACCAGCGAAAGCTAACATGGATTTAAAGAGGGAGGGGTTGTTTAAAGAAACTCAGGGTTATCTTTTTTTTCAAAAAGTTATTATCTCTAAAGTAAGCAATGGAAATGTTGTGGATATTATCTTCTTTGCTCATCTCAAAGCACAGGATAAGAGAATGGGGTTAATGATAAGTTGAAAAGTCATAAAAACAAGGAGGAGGTAGCTGTAAATTAATCACTTTTTGAGACGGGCAGTATTGGTTAAAAAGAGAAACTTAATAAGTGATTGTCCATTTTTTGTACTATATTTTGGAAAATGTTTCAACTGGAGGGCTGTGATGAAAACTACAACTCCTAAATAAGAGATAATGCTTTCATTCTAAAGGTCAGCAAAATGAAAATCTAAGAGGTAAAATACCAGCATTAGGAGCTTAGTTCAAGAGTTCGGAAATGTTTTCTTTTTCAAACATATACAGAGTGGCTTTTTGCATATAAAAGAGCCTCAGATACAGTATATATGTACATTACACCCCTAAAAAAAGGGATTCAAAAAACTTGACTTTTTTTTCCTGTTTAATTATAGTCCTATATTCCTAAAATGTTTGAAATTTATCTGATTTTTTAAAAATATGTGAAAAAGATTATCTACCACTCTGTCCACAAAATATGAGAGTGAGACAAATATATCATTCATATCTGTATCTTAGTTATGAACTGAACTAATAAATAAAGCAACGAATTGATTCTTTCATAAGAAAACCCTTAACTGGGCCATCACAAAAGGTCAGTTAGCAGTATTTGTTTTGGAATTCCCCACAGTTTTATCTTATCAATTTGTTTTTCCTTCCCTTTTTAGAGCAGCTCTGTGTAGTGAAAGTTAACTTAATCAAGATGGAGACAGAGCAAGGTACTGCCACAACACTTATCTATCTTTGTGCTTATACAGACCCTGTTACTATTTTACCTAAGCTCTAGAACACAAGTACTTTAAATATGAAGCATTTCTAAGCATATGCAAGAAAATCACATTGTGAGTCTCCAATTTCTATTAGACCAAATCAAAAGTAAAAACATCTTCAAAATGTCTTCTTGACACACTTATGAATATTTTTCTCTGGTAATTAAATATAAGATCAAAACTGTCTAGTCCATGTCATAACCAAACAGAATTGTGTGTGTGTGTGTGTGTGTGTATTCACGGGTCTGCATAAATATTTTACTGGTTGATTAAATATTCAACCATTCAAGATAAAATTGATTAAATATTAAAATGTCAAATAATTGATAGTATTTAACCTTCCACCACCAAACTTGAAAGCTATGCTAAGTGAATCTAAATAAATTTGAAGCTTTATAGACTGAAATAGACAATAGACACAAAAATTAAAGTTTTCAAGGCAAAAACAATAGGAATATATGTCGATATACGTTTATATCTTACTTAGATTTTGATTTGTGGCTATTTTATTCCCAATTTGGAGAGAAAATAAGAAAATATTGATAAAGGACCCTGTCTAGCTTGGGTAGCCAAGTTGACCTCTGCAGAACGTGGTCTAATGAGCCCTCTACTATATTTGCATCTGCTTATTAACTTGGGCAAAAGAAAGGGGAGGAACGAGGATCATGTTCAAGCCATAAATGTGTGACGATACCTGCACTGGCTATGTGTACCTTCAAACCATTAAGTGGTAATATTTTACAGAAAACAATAGCTACCTCTTAAATGTTTCTCACTAAGTTTTTAAAAGCATTGAAAAATAGTTGCCTCCATGAAAACGGGACTTTCAAAGGACAAACATTTAATGTAGTTGAATCCAACTGGTATGAGTCAACATGGCCAACATCTGCTCTGTCTGGTTGAGCATCCATTCTGATTATTGTTTCCTATTAAATATTCTGGGTATCACCTGTGACTTTTCTGTACAATGGACAGAGCTCTCTAGCATCTGATAGCTGGTTATGTTGCATCCTTGGCAGATGACCTTAAATTTGTCCCATATTGCAGCATAATGTAGACAGCATTGATGTTTCAGAGCGAGGTAAGTTGACCAGTTGACCATAAAAAATGATAAGTTTTTCATCTAAGACAAAGTGTAAAGTACTATGAAGTAGAGTCATAAAGTTTGAAATTATCTTGGCTATTCATGTGTTGCTGACTTAATCATATACATTATTTAAATACTCCTATTTGAGTAATTGGAAATATATCCTCATGCAACATAAGCTGAGTGGTTTAGTTCTCTAAGAAGTCAGCAAAACACTTAAGATTGCTACATGGCAAGAAATAAGGCAGCACTGGCCCTTGGAGCCCAGCAGAAAATGATTAAGTAAATCTGAGTTGCTATACTTATGTATATACCATGAAAGTATTGATTATGCTTTTATCAAAATGAAGCTGTTTTCTTAGGAGAGGTAAGAGAGGGCAGTTTTGAGCAAGAGGTAAATAAGATGAACCAAAAATTAACTCAAAAATGTGGATAAAAATCACCATCCAACTCACAACCCTGATTTCCACATAAAATCAAGAGTTGGATTAGATCTGGGCATTGGAGAAAACTATATGTCAAACTCCCCTCCTTTGGACAGTCCCAGCTGGTTATCAGCATCCAGTTAGTATCAAGTCTGACATGGCAGAAACTAAAGGAAGGCTTTTTTCAGTTCAGACACTTGAATTTGTAAAATCTTCATACAGTGTACAACACAAACAGAAAATTCAGGAAGAAATGCATAATCCACTACTTTATAAGGTCTTTGTCTTTTTCTAACCTAGCCAACCAATTTTGAAATGGTCTAGGAACACACCATTACAAGGAATGGATACCACGTGCATGTTCTCACAGTAAGGTTTGCACAATGGTATGAATATTAATGGATAGCTGCTATGTGCCAGGTCCTGTGCTAGGTATTTAATAAGCCAGGTGCTTGGATCAATGTAAAAACAGAGATTTAGATTGCTATTTTGATATTTGACTGGTTATGCTCCCTTCTCTTCTTTAAGCTCCTGAACATATTCGCTGTTTTACATTTTAAGTGACTGGAATGCAAATGATGTTATAGCATCTAGAACCACTCTTTGCAGACATCATTTTCTTTAACTCCTTGAACATCTGGGAATGCAATTCATAATAAGTATAAAACATGATAGCAAGTGAGCCTCAACCTGGACTGTGCTTTACATAAGCAAATTGAAATATTGAAAAATGAATTAATTAAAAGGGAGTTTACTATTTGTTAGAATGAGTCCTATAAGATGAAGAATGTTCCTGCAAAGCTATTAATGCCCCCATTCTAATTCTTCATGAACAAATTAAGACATTTACAAGAAATGCAAAATGGAACATTCTGATAGATTCATTAATAAGCTCTTAGATTTTTACTTCTGTGTTTGTTCACTTATTAAAAGTGCCTAGGAAATAGTATGAGCACAATGAATATTTGGTAAACGAACAAAACAAATGAAAAAAAATATTTTTCAATGCATGACCTGAGACTGAAACATGCAGTGTCTCATTTCAAGTGCATGAGGGAAGCAGGAAAAGTATCAGCTTATCTCGGTATTTTACCTCTCAGACTAGTAGTTAGAACCACCTATTAGGAGGAGGCTAATGGCAAAGGGATGGGAAGTTTATGCACGTTACGGACTTAAAAGCATACACTCTATCAATGTGTTAACATTATTGAAAATCTGAATTTTTTTTTTTATGAGGATTTATACATTTCCAGGTCCATATCACCTACAACACAGGGGGAAAAATCTGTAGAAAGCCCCAAAGAATTTATAACAATAGTCTAGGCAGAAGTATATGACTGCCACACTAAGGCAGCAACACTTTCCATGATTTAATACCCTGGTGGACAAATATTTGAATTTAAAGTGTAGATACATTTTGGAAACACTCAACCAACTCAGGAAACACATGTGCTATGGTTCTATCAGGTCACACTTCAGGTGGAGCCCTGGGAAATTTTTTGGAAAATACTGGTAGAAATAGGTTGGACGGATAGAGATAGAATACATAAATCCATTAGCAATTGCATTTATAGCTCTTTCCATCTGTTATTTTCAAAGGATTTTTCTAATATTAGCTGCTGAAGTTCTAAGTGCACATGGCTCGTATCCACTGTCTCATCACACTTTATAAAGGCAAAGAACTGGATGCAGGAAGCATAAATCACTTATCTCTTGTTTGTGATCCAGACAGGATTAAATGTAAAGACTAAAGCTTTGAGTTCTCAATTCCTTTCCCTATGCTGAAAGTCTATGAGGTCAACTATTTCCCAAGAGTAAGTTTATGCCTTTAAAACAAAACATCATTCTTATTCTTCACACAGATTAGAAAGAAAGTTTAGGACATGAAAACACTGCAGAAGTTACCCATTATATCATAATCCATTACACTGAAGATTTAATTATACCAACTTAAGGCAAGAGAGAGCAACTGTTAGAATGAAAGAATCATGTGATCTTGGTGTGATTTGATTAATTATATGAAGTCTGTAGTTATGACCAAACCATGTAGCACAATGATTACTAATGTACTCAAACTTTACCTAAGAAACATTTAGTAGTTTAACTAAACTCATACCTCTCTGTCCCTCCAGAACGTGTCATTATAGTGCCTTCTTGTGACCAAAACAAATGGCCTACAACATTTAACAAAAATGCCTGAAGAAAGTAGTAGCCATACTTTTAGGACAAGTATGGTAGTCCTAACTATTTTCACCACTACGTCAGATAATTTAAACTTTAAAATATATATGTGCCTCCCACTAGAATAGAATAAGCTCCTTAAGGGAAGGGATCTTGAAAGGAACAAATAGAAAAAATTCATTGAGCTAAACTTGTTCCTACCCTAGGCTCCACTTGCACAAGAGAATTGTAGATCTGGAAGATTCTGTGCCTAATATCTGTAACATGCTGTGATATTGACCATGAGACTAACTAGTCATTCAAGTGAGAAAAAAGTCCTGCAAATCCAAGGAAAAAGAAGTCCACAGTTATTTATGCAGAAAAGTTTAAAAAAAACCCACACACAACAAAAAACTAGTAAAGAAATTCAGGCAGTATCTCACCAGAGTAAGAAGAAGCTAAAATCTTAAGAGACGAAGTGAGCCTATACAAATTAGAATAATATGTTCACAAATGTCTGTAGAAACTCTATTATATCACAATTAATGGAGAGACTGTAATCAAGCCAGGCTAATTTCAATAGATTCCAAGTTTTGAACAGTTCCTAGGCTATCCAAATGGGAATCTGGCCAGGATGCTGGGGTTAATAATTCATTTTGAGAGGGGCTAATTATTTGGGAAGCAGCCCACTCTGCAGGAGGAAATGTTTGGCCCATGTGAGCAAATTAACTCTCCCAGATCACCCTCTATTAGCTCCACAAGACACCTTTTTGTTTGGAGGTGGGGGAGGGGAGGGAAGTCAGTTCACTTTCTAATACATGTAGAAACATTCATCATATTTTTAATAAATATATAATAATGTCAAGGAAATGCCTTAAGCATATATATTTAATGTCTGGATTCTTAAGGAATAGTTTTTACCACAATTTTCAATTACCACCATCTGAGTATAGGATTATCAGAAGAGTATCATGGTTAAAAATATGGACTCCCCAAGCAGACTGTCCTGGCTTTTAATCTTGGCTCCATGGATTACTGAATGTGAAACTTTGAAGAATCATCATCTTAGGATTCAAGTTCCTCATTTATAAAATAGGAAAGTTAATGGTGCCACCTGATAGGGGTCATATGAGGTATAAGTCAGTCATTTATTAATTGAACAAATAGTTTTTGAATGCCAGGTACTGTTAAAGGCATGGGGATTCCGCAGCATACAGAAGAGAGAAATCCCTGACCTCGTAGGACTTACATTCTAGTGGGAAAATGTAGGCAATAAATGATTATTATTATATATAATACATATATATATATATATATATATATATGATCTGTCTGGTGGTAGGTTCTATGTGGAAACATAAACACTACGTTGAGAAAGAAAGTAACTGAGAAGGGTGCTGTTTTGTGTAGGATGGCCAGGGATGGCATTTAGAGAAGGTGACATTTGAGCAAAGACCTGACTGAAGTCAGGGAGCCAGCCATGTGGCAGTTGTGCTTGAGGAACAGAAAGGAAGCCAGCGTCCTAATGCAGAAGGAAAGGGGCTGAGGAGAGGGATGGGGTCTAGAGAAGGAGCCAGGTGCTAGACAATTCTCAGTCTTTTGGGTCATGTTGAAGGATTTTAGAGTACTAACATGGTGTCGGGCACATAGTAATTAAATGCATAATAAATAGTAGCTATTTATTCATATTGGACAAATGTAGTCATATATCAGAATTGTTAGTCATTTCTGTTACTTTGCCATGCAGTTGGAGTTTTCAGCATGTTCCTGTCATCCTAATACAGCTGATTCCTAACATCTTATATTTTTAAATGCTCATGAATATCACCAGTGTTTCTAAATACCAATGTTTCCGATGATGTGTGGTTATTCATCATCTTATTTAATTGTCTGTTAATGGATCTTAATAGTGGTGGGTTCTTTGAAGCCATTTTGGTTGAATAAAGTGAGAGAGGGTGCAAAATAAGTCTCCAACTGGGAAATGTATAGTGGGGGGTGAACTGATACAGTCTCTTTTGTGTTTTTCCCAGGAACACCTGAATTTGGGTGTTACCTCATACTTAGCTGATTTGGAAAAAAAGTCTTTCATTGTTCTTCGTGTCTCCAAATCTGACTACAAATTTGGCTCCAACAGTCACCAGCAGCAACTAACTATTCAAGACAACAAATGAACCATTCATGCCCTTCTTAAAACTTCCAAGTCATCAATAAAAACAGGTTCTTTGCCTGTATTCTAAGACCTTTCGTAATCTGATGCCAACCTACCTTTCTAACCTTATATTCCACTATTCAGCAGTGCAAATGCAAAATCCTAACCAAACTATATTATAATGGCTTCTTGGCTCATTTTATTCCTATTTCATTGTCATCAAAATATTTCCCATTGCCAAAAGGTGGAAGCAACCCAAGTGTCCAACAGATAAATGGATAATCAAAATGTGGTATGTACACACAATGAAATATTATTTGGCCATAAAAAGTAATAAAGATCTGATACATGCTACAACATAGATGAACCCTGAAGATAATATGTTGACTGAAATATGGCAGACACAAAAAGACAAATATTGTATGATCTTGCTTAAGTGAAATACCTAGAATAAGTAAATACAGAGAGAGAGACAGCAGATTAAAGGTTATCAGGGGATGGGGTCAAGCGGTGAGGGGAAAGAGGAGTTATTGCTTAATGGGTACTGAGTTTCTGTTTGAGATGATGAAAAACTTTGGGTAATGGATTTTGGTTATGGTAGCACAATATCCTGAATGTAATTAAGACCACTGAATTGTACAACTTGAAAGTGGCTAAAATAGGAAATTTTGAGTTGCATATACGTTACTACAATAAAAAGTTAAAATTAAAAAGGGCTTCACTGCAGAAGTAGCTACCAAAAGACCTTTGCTATTATTATTTTGATCCAAAACCAATGCTTTACTAATTAGCACACTGAATGTCAAAAAAGGAACTGCAATGGTGAGTCTAATGACTTGTTTATCAGTATGATGAAAGTTAGAAATGAATTCTCATTGGTGAAATGCAAGGTATTCAATATAAGTATATTGGTTAAAATATTCAGATACTCTCCACTCTTACTTGGACAGGGTTAAAGAATCCAATAAGCCTATAATCTATATCCTTAGAATGGCACCTGAAGTTGAATTCCCTGTCTGTTCTGGATGGAGCTATTTCTGATTTCATGATGCCAACTAGAGGCACAGAATTCTGCCTCTGGAATGTTGTTTGCCTTTAAGAGGCCTTAAAAGGACAGAGAGCTAGGACTTCATCGAATGTGCAGTAGAGTAGCATCAATTGCTTTGTGTCTGCTTGTTAATTAATATTTGCTTACTAAATGTCTGCATATGTAGCAGGGAAAAAACCCCACATTTCTCATCTTGTAGATATTTCAAATGCTCACCATTTTTTCTGGTTTTCCTTCACATTCTGTACATAGAAAGACTGTATTTCCCAGCCCCTCTGCACCCTTCCCTCTCATTAATTAGGCAAGGCCATGTGACTAGCTCTAGACAAAGGACCATGGCTGAGAGGATATGTACTATTTCGGAGCTGAAGAATTTACTTTCTGATATGAAGTCCTCCAGCTCTTGCTTGCTGCTGCAATCCTGGGAGTACTTGTTGAGATGGAAGGAACCTTAAATACTGAGCTTGCGCACGGAGGGTAGCTGCCACCGAAAGTTGCCTGAACTCGTAGCAGACTTTAAGTGTTCAAGAAATAAGCTCTTACTGTGTTAAGCCACAGAGATTTTGGTGCTATTTGTTCAAGCAGCAGAACATAACCTATTCTGATTGATATACCTTCCTTCAAGATCAAGCTTCCTTGATCACTACTTTAAAGTGATTCTTCCTTTCTCTCTAATCCTAAGTACTGATATGGAGAAATTTTTATTTTTATTTTTTTGCTTCTGGTAGGAATAATTAGATCTATTGGAAAGAGTCTTTGATAAGCCTAGGGGTTGGGAGCTGGGAATCGAAATGAAGCTCCCTGGAATGGGCTTCTAGTGGCAGCGAGGTTTCTTTCCAAAACAGGAAGCTACTTGGCCTAATAATGGACTGAGAAGTTGTGTTGAGAGCTGCCTAGGAGAAAAGGTAGGGAGATGACTAGGGTTATAAGATTTGGGAAGGGAAGGGTATACAGGGAATTTTTCAAGTGCCATGGGTGCTGTGTGGTGTGACAACTGCCCATGACAATAAAAATCTCCAGTAAAACTAGGAAACTCACAAAAGCCTTGATGTAATTGGATTTCTGGTAGAAGCTGATAAAGGAGCTGAATTTTGCATCAAATTTGTATAGGTTTAAAACAGATTTGCTTAAGTGACCAAAGAATCAGCTGATATCTGGGACACTCACCATTGTATTACTCATATACGAGAGAAGCATTTTCCTCAGGAACACATCTCTGCATTGCATGTACTGCCTCGTATAAGAGAAATTGGGGGACCTTGACAAAATGAAAGAGTAGGCTCTCAAGGAAAGGAATGATATTTTACATACCTCTTTATTCTGCAGCTGTCTAACTCAGAACTTTGTATATTACAGGTTCCCAGAATATATGTATTGATCGAATATATGATTACTATAGATCAAAAACTGTCCCGTTCATTTTATTTTCTCATGCTGAAATATAAACTGGCTATAATTTACTCTTCTGTTTTATTTTATTTTTTTTTGCTAAAGGCATTTAAAAATATTCTATGATATTTCAGCCATTTTAATTTGCAAGAAGTAGCAAATATTTTAAGTCCTCTTCAGTCACAACCCTCTTAATTAGACATTGTTGTCTCTTTTTTCTTAGTCTGCACTCTTAACTACATTTAATGATCTGAATTTTCTCAGTATGAAGGAAAAGATCTTCTACAAAGGGTAAGAACTGGGAGGAAATGTAGATAAAATGAATTTCACTATCTCACTTCCAGTTAATCTTCTCTGTCATCGACATTAAAGTTACTGTTTTTGTTACTTCAGAAAACCACATGACATTTTAGAATCTTCTCTACTGCACAAATTTCAGAACCATCTGGAACACCTTCCTTCCTTCCCTCTTTCCACCTCCCTGATCATCCACTCTTTTCTTCAAATATTAAAGTGGGTTTTTTTCTTTTTTTTTTTCTTTTTTTTGGCTCCTTCATATGCTTCTGATCTCTTACATTTTATCATAATTCTTTTGTTATCCATAGGTATCATTTATATGAAAACAAACTTACACATACACATGATCCTTTGATGATCCTTTGAAATCATACTTGGACAGAAATCCTCTGTGATGTGTGTGAAAAAACTTTATTGACTTCTAATTTCAAATTCTGAGAAGTCAAAAGGGCTAGATAATTATACCAGTACATGTACCCACAGAGAAGCACTAATACAATACATTTATAGCTATTTTAAACTTAGCATGTTTATATTCTCAAGAGTAAATAAGCTAAACTCACACAATCTTTAAAGATTTTCCCATGATGCAAAAACATGTAAAACATGTAAATCTCACCTTTTTATGACACAATGCTTAAGAACAATATTTGTCTTTCATTGCTTGTTTTCACACACACACACAAAAGAGTACAGATAAAAGAGAATGTTATAAGCCCCTTTTATTCAAATATTTCTTTTACTTGTCATAAGCTTCAAAATTTTAGATTATTGACATAAACCCTATACTAGCATAGATATATCCAGTCAGATTTACAAACAATGAACCCCTGGTAAATGCTCAAATACAGTAGAGTTTCTTTTCAAACTGCAAGTATTTAAGTTTGGTTCTCTGGATCTCTCACAAACGCGTGCTTGTACACACACATTCTCACTGCAGGAAGTTAGAAAAAGCTCACAATTTGAAACATATGAATTTCAATATCCTTTTACCATACAAATTAGTGGATATGTCCACATTACTTTACCCAACATAGCACAAGGAAAGTGATTCCCCTTCCAGACAAGGGGCTTCTGACAACCTGCCTTTATTGCCCTGTCATAAATTCATAAAGGGGTGTCTGCTGTAGCCAGTTGGCAAGTTCACTGCATAAACATCAACACCGATTTAATGATTTGTGTACACATCGTAAACTGGAGAATCTTTATACAAAGAAATCAGATAAATCAAACATGAGCTGAGGCTTAGGGAAAAGCAATTAAAGCTTTAAGTTAAGGTGGCTGTGGGAGGGCACGGTATCACATTAGAACATATAATAGAAAATGTGTTAAAGCTACTATAGGATGTGCAATTAATTAAATAGTAATATTAAGTGTGTTTAAGGCAACATTCCATCAACAAATAAATAGATAAGAAACATTTAAAAGTTGTAATTTTCTCATTTTATATGCTTGAAGAATGTGGGGAAAAATCCTCAAACTTCCTAAGAGGTTGGTTAAAAAAAAAAGAGTTGGGGGAGAAATATATAGTTTATTTACTTGCCTCCGGCTAGTAACAGAAAAAAGGAATAGTCAGAACATAAAAACCTATTTGGTCATATTTCATTTCCTATAGCATATTGAAATGTTTTGGTGCCAACCTATTTAAATCTAATATCTCAGATGCTGGTATAAAGTACCTTTAAGGTACATTGTTTTCTGAGCAAGTATTTGTAACCAATCTCTAAGAAATGCTTAAGTCTCACCTGGTAATACAAATTAAAAAATTAAATTTTATTGAAAACATCCAACGAAAATTTTTGCTGAACAAAATTAAATTGCCTATATAGCAAAACTTCCTCATCAGCTGAAAAATTGTGCCACAGAAACTGGCTTGGAACTCCAGAAGTTCTGGGGCCAAATTTAGCCTTATAGAACATGTAAGCCTTGTTACATAAAAAAAAAATTGGTCTGTTCCAGCAATAGTACAACTTCCATTTATTCATCTCAAAAGCAATAAGATCCTAGAATGAAGCCTTCATAACACAAAATGCTTTTAAGTTCTCCCTGAGGGGAACACAATGTATACAATTTATGTAAAAAAAAGAAAAATGAAAGCTAAGTATTCCAGTTAAGAATCAGAAATCAATATTTCTTTAACAGCCTAAGCAACATGCATTACTGAATACAAATACTTAGGAGACTTTATATTCTTCATAAAGGGGGATTTTCACATAATTAGGTTTGAAAGTGTCAGTATATGCTCTCCCAACTTAGTTTCTATTGCTGCAAAATTAAAAAGAATATATCCAGACAGCATTTCACTGATCCTGTCATCCTTGGTTAAAACTTCTTACACAAAGGTCCAAGTATGGAGCAACAGGTAACTAAATTTTAATACATCTCAGTGGAATATTAGGAAGACATTACAATATCAATATCAAGACCACACAGAAAGAGGAACATAAAATTAATTGTATTGAGATAATGAGAATATGGCTTTTCTCAAGTGTCAAAAAATTTTCATGATGTTATATTATGTTGTCAATAAAAAGGTTTTAAAAAGGAAACACTGTTCATGTCAGTAATGCAAAAAAAAATCCATGATAAAATACAACAGGTACAGAATGCATCTCATAAAATATAAGTAAAAGGACTGAGCTTTTCGTTTGTTTGTTTCTTTTTTTAAAAAGACATTCTGAATAGTTTCCAAATATTAACATTAGTCTTCTTCTAAGCTTTTCTCTTGATCCTGGAGCCAGACTGATCATTGCAAAGGCTGATATGATCTTGTCATTCCACTGCTTCATGTATCTCAGTGACTTTCTATTGTTTCCAGGTTAAAGACCAAAATGTTCCTCATGGCCTTCGAGGGATCACGAGCTGGGTCAGAGCGTCTCGAGTCATGTTGTTTATGGTCCGCATTGCTCCCTCCCCTCCATCCACGCTGGCCTTTAAGCTTCACAAACACATAAACCCATATCGCTTCCTCCTTGCCACAGGGCTTTGGCACACGCTTTTTTACTTGCACCTCACCCCCATCCACCGATGCCCATATCTTCTAATTAATGGGTCCTGCTTCAGATCTCATTGCTAACCTCTCAGGTAAGGTCAATTCCATCCTAACATAAACTCTCAAAGCTCCCTGGGCCTCTCTTTCGGGCACTTAACCCAGGTGTCCTTTCACCCGTCTGCATGCACTGTAAGAGCAGCAGCTACATCTGTTTTTTCATCCACCACTTTGCACAGAGGGTGGCTCACACAGAAAGCACTGGATAAATGTTTGTGAAATGAATAAGTAAATGAACGAGTGTCAAGATGTAATTAAGTTTCTTAAAAAAAAATACACAAAAACAACCTCAAGTTACTTCTAAGCAGCTCAAGCTTAATTTCAAAATTCAGTGGGAACTCAGAGACTGTATCAATAGAGGTGCTGCTCAATGGGTAGAACCCAATGATTCAACTGTGGTTGGTGAGGCCCAGGCAAAGAAGTGAGAAAGACCAACAAATAGCACTTTTGCTACTCACAAGGATCCTTTATAAATGACTTGGGAACACATTTGCTGGATCTTTTCATTGTCTATGGCTGTTCCCCTTAGCTAAGCTAACTCAGAAGGATCAGTTATTCACATACTAGGTCTTCAAATAAGGAGGAATGTTAATTTTCTCCACATTTGGAGTAAATAACCAAATAATGATCCACCCCAAGGAATCTATAATGTCCCCATCTGTAGATGCTTTTGTGATAACAATTTTTAAAAATTCATCTGTTAGTTAGTCCTGTGCTTTTTAAAGGTCTGGATTTTGTGTGTATCTGTTTCTTTTCTGCTTTCAACAATATGTTGTATATGATCTTGAGGAACCCTACAAACATCACTCACCACCAATATTTCTCCGGGTTTCCAAAGGACCTTAATTTTACTAGGGCTTAAGATTCAAGTGTATAACAAACTCTCTCTCTTTTTTTAAAGCACAATTTAGAGGACTCAACTATAGACAATTCACAGATCTACACTTTTTCTGTGTATCAGAAGCAATGAAGCAATTCCCTTACTCTACATTTTGAAACCAAATTCCAGTATCTATAAATATGATGAAAACTGTCTCTACTGCTTAGTACAAAGAAAAGCTTTCTTTGCATGGGTTATCTTATGAACTATCTCAAATGTTTTAAATACATATTAGAATTAGTCTGTACTTGTATATGTACCATATATTTGTCCATATACATCAACTGAGTTGTAGTACAAGTCTGAGCTTTAGTTTCCACTTGGCTATCAGCAAGTCTCCTAATCTCTCTGAACCTCAGTTTGCTCACATATGAGACAGAATAGTAATACCTACCTCATAGGCCATTGAGAGGATTAAATAAGGAAATGGTAAGATGGTGCTTCATAAACTGTAGAGCATTTACAAATGGAAAATGTAATAATTATTACTCTACACTCAAGGATGTAGACACAGAAATTTGCTGGGTGACCAAATCACAGTAATACTTTTTCAAGGGCTTCTCTCGTGTGGTGCAACACTGACACAGATATTCTTGCCCCAGTAGCAAGATCTCTGTTTCAAAATGGTTGACAAGGAAATAGTTAAAAGGTGTTCTTTAGATAAAAACAATGATTTATATTTAGTTTCTACTGCCTTTTCAGAGTTTAGATCTGCATTCCTAAAATTGGTGGGGAGGAAAGTGGGCATAAAACTATAGACTAAAGAAACTAATCCTGGAACTTAGGAGATGTTTGTAAAATATCCACGAATGAAAAATCCAAAGCATCTATCTATTTTAAAATATTCAATTGCCATATAAAATATCTGCAATTAAGAGAATGCTTGCACACTTTAAGCATTCAAAAAGTGAAGAGGATGATTAGAGTGAGGTTAATTAAATAAGTTAAAACATTAAAGCTGGATTAGGGTGACCAAGAAGGGGGTATAAAATGCTCCAGGGTGCCGTTTCCCCACAGCATCTTTGAAAAATTAGTTAAAACTGGCAGACCCATCTCCTCAAAATTCCAGAAAACATATATAGCATTACGGTAATTGGGTGAGTGCCAAATCAAGAAAACACACCTTTAAAAATGGTAGGAGAAGCTCATGGTACACTTGCTGGCTCCTTCCTCTTTCCCTCCCCAGCACAGCGTGTAGCCAACTTGTGCTTCCATTCAGGGTCCCCGGCCCTGCTCTGGAGGGAGCAAAGTAACCCCTATGCATATACTGGGGTGCCTGTATGTCAGTGTCAACCTATCAGGTGGCAGCCTGGAAGACTGAACCAGGAAACTCTTCTCTGGCTTGCCCTCCCAAAATTTGCCCTTCAGACAGAAGCAGCTTGCGTACAGCTAAAGCAGTATAAGAAACAATTAAGTGAAAGCAGCCTAGGGCAAAGGATTATTGGCTTTAAGAAACACAACAGAGACCCCAGGAGTCTAGGGTGGGATGGGTAGAAGTGACTGTGCCAGTCTGAATGTATTGTGTCTCCCCAAAAGCCATTATCTTTGATGTAATCTTGTGTGGGCAGACCTATCAGTGTTAATTAGATTTTAATTCTCTGAGTGTTTCCATGGAGATGTGCCCCACCTAACTGTGGGTGATGACTCTGACTGGGTAATTTCCATGGAGGTGTTGGCCTGCCCATTCAGGTTAGGTCTGAATTAAATTACTGGAGCACTATATAAGCTCAGACAGAAGAAGCAAGCTTGCTACAGCCAAGAGGGACACTTTGAAGAAAGCACAGGAGCTGCAGATGAGAGAGAGTTTGAAGATGGCCATTGAAAGCAGACTCTTGATCAGGAGAAGCTAAGAGAGGACAAATACCCCAAGTGTAACTAAGAGTGACATTATTGAGGAATTGCAGCTTAGAGAGGAACATCCTGGGAGAAAGCCATTTTGAAACCAGAACTTTGGAGCACGTGCCAGCCACATGCCTTCCCAGCTAACAGAGGTTTTCCAGACACCATTGGCCATTCTCCAGAGCAGGTACCTGATTGCTGATGTGTTACCTTGGACACCTTATGGCCTTAAGACTGTAATTGTGTAACCAAATAAACCCCCTTTTATAAAAGCCAATCCATTTCTGGTGTTTTGCATTCTGGCAGCATTAGCAAACTAGAACAGTGACCTTTGGAGTCCTGTTAATGGGGGAATTCCTTAGGCCACTACCAACCACAAACCCAGGAAAATATGCAGGGTCAGAAAAGACGGAGAGGATCTAGCACTTCCATTTTGTCTCAGACTGATCTTCTGGATAGGAAGACTAAACTCTGAAGGATAACACAGCCAAAGCATAGCTAATTTGCAAAGACTGTGACAGATGTTTTATGCACTGATGTTTGTTTTTGTTAGCTCCTAGCACTCAAGAAAATCTCTGTCATATCATTAGCTGGATGGAAACCTAAGGAACAGACACCCAGGGATTAAATTCAGAGTTCACAATTTGAAATATTAAAATGTACAGTATACAACAAAAGATTGCAAGACAAACAGAAAAATAGGAAAGATGGTCCATCTGAAGGAACAAGATAAAAATTCACAAACCATTAACAAAAAAGACAAGACTTGGGATAAAACTTTAAAAAATGATCTACATAAAATAAAGACAAAAGAAATAATGAGGGTGAGGAAGGGGTATGGGATGTTTTGGGGTTTCTTTTTTATTGTTATTTCTTTTTTCCGGAGTATGAAAATGTTCTAAAATTGATTGTGGTGATGAATGCATGCTTATGTGATGATACTGTGAGCCACTGACTGTATACTTTGGGTGGATTAGATGGTGTATGAATGTATCTCAATAAAATTGCATTTAAAAGATCATCTACAATGTTCTCAAGGAGATAAAGGAAACATGGAGAAAGAGCTAAAAGATATTAGGAAAATGACAAATGAACAATATAAGAATCTTGATAAAGAAAAATTTTTAAAAGGAACCAAACAGAAATACTGGAGTTGAAGACCACAGTAATGGAAATGAAAAATTCCCTAGAAGGTTTCAACAGCAGATTGGAGTGGCAGAAGAAACAATCAATGAACTCAAAAACAAAAAAGTGAACAGAGCCTAAGGCATCTGTAGGACACCACCAAGCATACAAATATATGCATTATGGGAGTTTCAGAAGAAGGAAGAAAGGGGCAGAAGGAATAGTCAAAGAAATAATGAGGATGCCCACTGTTACCACTGTTATTCAACATTGTACTCAAAAGCTCTAGCCAGAGCCTTTTCGCATTCCCACCAACAATGGGTGGGTGTTCCTGTTTTTCTGCATCCTCTCCAACACTAATTATTTTTTGTATTTTTCAATGGTGGCAGTTCAGGTGGATGTGAGATGGTATCTCGGTGTGCTTTTGATTTGCATTTCCTTGATGGCTAACGGTGTTGTGCATCTTTTCATGTGCTTTTTGGCTATTTGTATGTCTTTTTGGAGAGGTGTTTACTGAAGTCTTTTGCCCATGTTGGTTGGGTTGTCTTTTTGTTCTTGAGTTGTACAGTTTCTTTGTAGATTCTGGATGTTGGACCCTTGGCAGATATGTGGTTTCCAGATAGTTTCCAAACATTCTATAGGATTGTCTTTCTGTTTTCATGATAAGGTCCTTTCATGCACAGGAAAAAAAAAAAAAAAAAAAAAAAAAGAAAGAAAGAAAAAACTCTAGCCAGAGAAATTAGGCAAGAAAACGAAAAAAAAAAAAAGAGTCATCCAAATTGGAAAAGAAGAATTAAAACTCACCCTATTTGCAGATGACATGATCCTATATCTAGAAAATCCTGAAAAATTGACAACAAAGCTACTAGAGCTAATAAATGAATTCAGCATAGTGGCAGGGTACAGATCAACATGCAAAAATAATAGCTCTTCCATACACTATTAATGAACAATCTGAAGAGGAAATCAGTAAAAATTTCATTTATAATAGCAACTAAAAGAAGCAAATATCTGGGAATAAATTTAACCAAGGAGGTAAAGTTCTTATACAAAGAAAAGTACAAAACATTGCTAAAAGACACAAAAGAGGACCTAAATAGATGGAAGGATATTCTGTGTTCGTGGATCAGAAGACTAATTATTTTTAGATATCAATTCTACCCAAAGCAATTTAGAGATTTAACTCAATCCTAATCAAAATTTCAACAGCCTTCTTTGCAAAAATGGAAAAGCCAATCATCTAATCTATTTGAAAGGGTACAAGGCCCCAAATAGCCAAAACCATTTTGAAAATGAACAAAGTTGGACTCACACTTCCTGATTTCAAAACTTATTACAAAGCCACAGTAATCAAAAGAGTATGATACTGGCACAAGGACAGACATATAGACCAATGGAATCTAATTGAGAGTTCAGAAATAAACCCTCACATCTATGACCAATTGATTTTTGACAAGGATGCAAAGACCACTCAATGGGGAAAGTATACTCTCTTCAAATGGTGCAGGGAAAACTGGATAGCCAAATGCACAAGAATGAAGGTGAACCTCTACCTCAGACTGTATATAAAAATTAACCAAAAATAAATCAAAGACCAAAATATAAAAAGGAAATTATAAAATTCCTATCAGAAAACACAGGAAAACAACATCCTCAGACTGTAGAAGGCAGTGGTTTCTTAGACTGTATACCAAAAAACCTGAGCAAGGAAAGAAAAAATAGATAATGGGATTTCATCAAAATTCAAAACTTTTTCCATCAAAGGACTTTATCATGAAAGTAAAATCACAACCTACAGAATGGGAGAAAACATTTGGAAACCATATATCTGATAGGGGTTTAATATCAAGAATACATAAAGAAATCCTGTAACTCAACAATAAAAAGAAGAACAACTCAAATAACAAATGGGCAAAAGACTTAAATAGACATTTCTCCAAAGAAGATATACAAATGTCTAATAAGCCCATGAAGAGGTTCTCAACATCATTAGCCATTAGGAAAATGTAAATCCAAACCACAATGAAATACCATTTCACACCAATTAGAATGCCTACTCTTCAAAAACAAAAAATAACTAGTATTAGAGAGGATGTGGGGAAATAGGAACACTTGTGGGACTGTAAAATGATGCAGCTGCTGTGGACAACAGTTTGGTGGTTCCTGAGAAAGTGCAGTATAGAATTACCATATGACCCAGCAATCCCACTTTTAGGTTTATATCACAAAGAATTGAAAATAGGGTCTGGAACAGATATTTGCACACCATTATTCATAGTAACATTATTCACAATTGCCAAAAGTTGGAACAGCTCAAGTGTTCATCAACTGATGAATGGATAAACAATGTGTGATGCATACATACAATGGAATATTATTCAGCCATAAAAAGGAATGAAGTTCTGATACATGTGGCATCATGGATAAACCTTGAAGGCATCATGTTAAATGAAATAAGCCAGACACAAAAGCACAATTATTATATGATATCACTGATATGAAATAATTAGAATAAGTAAATTCATAGAG
This sequence comes from Choloepus didactylus, assembly GCF_015220235.1. Lineage (NCBI taxonomy): Eukaryota > Metazoa > Chordata > Mammalia > Pilosa > Megalonychidae > Choloepus > Choloepus didactylus. Next base: position 144,658,303 of record NC_051310.1, on the reverse strand, counting down.
CCAGAAACTAGAATATAGGTTACCAGAGGCCGGGATGGGGGTAGGGAATGGGAAGTGAATGCTGAATTGGTAGAGTTTCTGTTTGGGGTGATGGGAAAGTTTTTGTAATGGATAGCGGTGATGGTAGCATAACATTCTGAGTGTAATTAACACCACTGAATAGTATATTTGAATGTAGTTAAAAGGGAAATTTTAGGTTGTAGCCGTTACTAGAGTAAAAGTTTTTAAAAAGCCATAGACTCCACAACACAGTGAATACTAATATAAATATGGACCATGGTTAAAAGCATAATTATAATAACATTGTATTACCAGTTGTAACAAAGTTCCCACACTAATGCAAGGTGTTAATAGGAAAAATGGTGTTTGTGAATGGGTATATTTGGGAATTCTGTATTTCCTGTATGATTTTTCTGTAAACCTACAACTTCTCTAATAAATAAAGCATAAAAAAGCTAACAACTGTAACTGTACACTGAGTTTAAAAAATTAAAAAACTAATGGCACTGTTTTCCTGTCATTCTAAAAATATTAACATCCCATTTGAAATATTTTTGTGATAAATAAATTCATTGATTTCTAAAATTTTCCTTTTGTAGCTTCTATATAACATGGCTGGTTTTCCAGGGATATCTCATAGGATGTGTAATTGCTTATATCTAAATATCTGATTCAGCAATAGTTTCACATTAGTTCTTTTCCAATTTTTTTCCAAATACCATGCCCTGGGAGCAGTTTATGCCTTTGCCTTTGAAATCATTTTAATAAAAATCATCACATTTTCATTTCTTATAAAGTTGGAGAGTGTCATGAAATCAAAATTCCTGGCAAGAGTGAACTCTTGTCTGATTCTCTTTTGTATTCTGAAATGTATGCTCTTCATTACTTTAGAAAAACCTAAATCAGAGCTGATGTTGAATCTACAACCTTATATCTTAAAACACTAAACCCTATACTAAAATTAAAAGATAGATTTCAGATTTCTCAGTGTTCATATTTCAAACTACACATTTCCTTTATTTTATTTTACTTTTCGTCCCTTCATGCCACAGAAGTTGACCTCAATAAGGTCAATAAGTCTAGTTCCTTCATCTGTAACATTTTTGTTCATACTCCCCCAAATCAAATTGTTTGTATTCTGAAAATCAAGTCATTTTTTGTATACCCATGTCACAATGACTCCCCACATCCTCCCAAATTCTCAGATTATTTCAGAGCAACAGCATGCCATGTTAACATTTAAATATGAAAAATAGAAACATAAATGGTGACTTGCTAAATAGAATTCATTTGATTGTGTTGAAGTAAAATCTTGTCTTCTGGAGCTGACCCTCACCCCACCTTCTACTTCAGGGATTTTTAAGTTTGTAGCCTTTGCTTACATGGATTAATGCAGCCCATAAACCAAACTCCAGGGTACATAGACAGGGCATCAGGAACCAGTTCCTCCTGTTAAATTTCCATGTAAAAAATAGAATACTCTCTTCCTGGTATTTTGCTTTTTTGGGGGGTTTTGGGTGAGAAAATAACGGAGTATAGGACAGACAAATCCATCAGAACTGCTCTCGCCACCTTTTGCATGCCAATCACAGCAAAACGCTTTTAGAATATTCCTGGTAATTCATGCCCATGAGAGAAGAATCAGTCTCAAATTTTCCTGAAGATCAAAATATCAAGAGATGGGAAATCCCTCCGTGGAGCAACCTTATTATCAGGGCTAAGGCAAGCACCTGGGGAATTAATAACTGACATATCTCATTTTAAACATCTACCATATGTTCGTGGAAAATATAGCCATATTACTTATCACTTTCTGTTTTTCTTTCACTGGTTTATGTTTTGCCTTGAATGAAAACTGCATGAAAACACAGTCTTCAGTTTCCAGGTACGCATCTCCTCCATGGAATAGCTCGATTACATTTTTTAGTGTTTTATTTATGCAAACAAAAGTGCTCCTCAAATCAGTGCCGGTTGAACTGCTTGAAGATTGCTGTCTGAATTTCAGTAAGCTGAAGTGTTTCTAACATCACTCAGGTGCAAATTCTCCCCAAAAGGCCTATGATTGCTTTTTTCATTTCTTGTTTTTTAAATCACTATCCATGTTGCTATGTTCTTTAAATTTATTCAAAGTAGAATCGAAATTTCTTAAGGCAAGGCAGTGAGTTCACAAAAAAAATGTTTTTGTCAGAGTTCCGTGGATTTACTGAATGCTTACCATGTGCTACAGGCTCTCTCCCACCCACGCTCTTATTTTCCACTTCTTGACAAATGCTGTAAGATAAATATGACCAGCCCCATCTTACAGAAACTGAGCTACTAAGAGTTTAAGTTATGCGAACAAGGCCAAGTAGCTAGTGAGTGGTAGAGCTGGAAATCAAATGTGTGTTTTTGTTTTTTTTTTTAAATTCTTCTTCCAACTGTTTGTTTGTTTGGTCTGGCAGGCACACAACAGGGATGATGTTCACATGCACAGCCACTTGCAGGGTGAGTGCATAGTTACGTACATTAAGAAACCATATGAGTGCAGGTGGGTGAGAGTGGTCTCTTTGGGGCATAACTATGTTCCTGTGCATATACTCACACATCTATATCACTTAGAAACATCAGTTCTTAAATACTCGTGTCACATCACAACCAACTAGAAACCTAGACAGTTACAGCGGATGTAAAGGATTGAGACTGAAGTGCCTATAAGTTTGCTGTAAGTAATGAACAAATTAGGAGAAAATTATCATTTTTATTTTTTTTAGTATGATCATACAATTTAATTCAGTGTTTATTGATCACCTACTATGGGCAAAGCATTATGTTACCTGGGACATAAAGAGGAGTAAAATATATTCCCTTTCTTCAAAAACTGAAAGACTCAAAAGAGAAGGAATTAAAATTCAGTTGACAAAAGCAGACTTTTCAAGAACGTTTTGCATAGTTATGTAAAGCCAAGCTCCTTATGATGAAGTCGCTTCATGGAATCAATATCCAAGAAAAGAATTTAAATCAAATCCATAAAACAGACAGCAATGAATGAGATGTAATAAAACACAAACAAAATATCCTGTTGAAGATATTTGCACAGTGATGCTCATAGCAGCATTATTCACAATTGCCAAAAGATGGAAGCAATCCAAGTGTCCATCAACTGATAAATGAATAAACAAAATGTGGTATAAACATACACAGAATATTCAGCATCAAAAAGTAATGAAGTTCTGGTTCATGCAACAACATGGATGAACCTTGAAGATGTTATGTTGAGTGAAATAAGCCAGGCACAAAAGGACAGATATTATACAATCTCACAGATATAAAATAATTGAATAAGCAAACTTATAGAGTTTGAATTTAGAAGATAGGTTACCAGGGGGGTTGTGGGTAGGAAATTGGGAGTTAATGCTTAATTTGTAAAGAATTTCTATTTAGGTGGATTTTAAAGTTTTGGAAATGGATGGTGGTGGTGGCAGCACAACATTGTGAGTATAATTAACAGCACTGAATTATATATGTGAATGTGATTAAGAGGGGATATTTCAGGTTGTGCATATATATTACTAGAATAAAAATTAAAAGAAAAAACATAGGACTATACAACACAGTGAACCCTATCGTAAACGACGGACTGTAGTTAATAGTACAATTATACAAATGTTCTTTCTTGAATTGTAACAAATGTGCCACACTAATGCAAGGTGTTAATAATAAGGTGCTAATGAAAAAACACACCCTAATGTAAACTATGCAGTCCAGTTAATAGTACAATTATAATATTCTTTCATCAATTGTAGCAAAGGCACCATACTAATGCAAAGTGTTAATAATGGGGACTGACAGATGGGAATGCTATGCTTTTTGCATGACTTTCTGTAATCCTACAACTTCTCTAAAGAAATAAAAAAAAAAAAAAATTCTGTTGATTGCAAGGAATGAGAGGTAGGGTAGCAAAGTGTTTAAGAGTTAGATTTTGACATCATAATCAAGTTTAAGTCCCCAGTTGAATTTATGACTCATGTTATCTTGGTTAGTCTTAGGTTCCTCATCTGTAAGAAGGAATAATAACAATACCTGCTTCAAAGAGTCCTATTAAAGAAGGTAATCCTTGCAGTAAAGCACTTTGCAGCACAGTGTCTAGCACACAGACAAATCATAATATTAATAAATATCAAGACATATCAACTTGTAATATTAATATCCACAAAAGACCAGATGCATTGCAGTAAAAGCTAATATAGAAAGCAGAAATCTTTTATTTGTGGAACTCCCTGTCTCTAATTCCTTTAGACGAAATTTATGAAAGCCTGACTGATCTTTATCTTCTTGAGTGAATTCTAGTAATCAAGGCTTTAGTGAACACACAGTGAAATGTATCCAGAGTCAAAAGTCTAACCAGGGGAGAGACTAAGCCACAAGCAGCCCTTAATTCCACTCTATTCACTGCTTGATGAGCAACTATTATGTACAAAACACCTCACCTAAGATCACACAAATTGAAAAAGTTACCTTTCTAGACCTTTAGAAGGGTACATACTCTACAAGTGCATAATTTTAACACAAAAATTTTGATTAGCACCTTCCTTTTGGTGAAACCATGGAATATATGTACTTCTTATATATTTCACAAGATAACATTACACTCAAAAATTTCTTTGCTATTTTCTCATAATTAATCCATGTTTCTTCTCTGCTATGCAAATCTATTTCCAGTCTTTGGGCCAATTTCCTTGGCATTGACACATAAACAACAACATCAACAAGAATGATTAATCCTTTTCGTTGTTAAGTGCGTAATTTGTGCAAGAGACTGTGCTGGGTGCATTACGTACATTTTTGCTGATCCTCAGAATAGCTCTGCCTTTTGCAGACGCAGAATCTGAGATTTTAAATGACCTGTTCAGTAATTAGCAAAATCTAGAGTAGATGAATCCAGGTCAGTCTGTCTCCTGGACCTGTGCTCGTATCACTGGACCATACTGGCATTCGTGTTTCAGGCAACAGTGTCCTTTTTTTTCTTTTTTAATTGCATCCTTGCCTATTGCACAGATCATTTTATTTTACAATGTTAAAAAAGGTACCATTTATTACAGAATGCATGTTTGTTACAATTACAATGCATGTGCACTGTAGAAAACTTAGGAAAGTTAGAAGATGCAAAAATAAATAAACGAAGTCCCAAATAATTCCCCATCCAGAAAAGGCACAGGTAATGTTTTGTGTCATAACCTCCCAAAACTTTTCCCTACATATTATATGTGAATTTCTATTATATTTTACAAAAATGGGTTCACGCTGCATGTACTATTTTCTAACCTGCATTTTGTGAGCAGTATGAACATTTTCCTATATCAATATACATCCCTATTATCATTTTAATGGCTGCATAATATTTCATAATATGGATGCTCTAAAATTTGTTTAATTAGTTCTCAATTACTAAACAGATTTCTTCCAATGATATGACTAAAATAAATAACACTGTTATCAATATTTACCATATCTTTGCCCACTTGGACCATTAACTATTAAGGAAAATTGCTAGATGTGGAAATGTTGAGTCAAATGTATGCATGCAGTTAAGGTTTCTGATTTTTCAGAAAGATTATATCAATGTAGATATTCTCCAGCATAATACGAAGGTGTCTTTCTCCCACATTCTTGCCAAAATTGGTGTTATTGTTCTCTTTGAAGTACGCCAATCTGATAAATGAAAATCGACACCTTTTCATTTTTATTTCCTTGTGCACTAGTGAGGATAAACTTTTCTTTTCTCTTGACTACTGCATTTTTCACTAATAAATTACTTAGAGTGGAGTTATATCTGATTCACAGTTATCAACTCCATACACTAAGCAAAATAAAAATTTTGTGTAATTAAAATTATATAATATTATATTTTGCATACATGCTCTTTATTGTATATAGTTCATTATATTTTACATTGATAAATATATATTTTCCTGAAGGACTGTATACAATAAAACCTATACAATATGGATGTTATTGGCAATTTAGGAGATTTTTTTTCCATAATAACTTTGAAAATTCTTCATTTTTTTATTTTACACTTTGATTTAGAAACTTGTCTATGCAAAACATATATCTCTACTGTGTTAACTCACCCAATTTTTGGGGGGAGGCAATTTTCTAATTTATTTAGAAAATATTTAGAAAATATGAGAATTCTTTACATATCAAGAATATTAACCATTATTAGTCACATATATATTGGGGATGTTTTTGGTTTGTCATTTGTCTTTTAACTTTATTTATGGTGTTTCTTGCCATCCAGAAAGTTTAATTTTTTAAATAGTTATATATAACAGTGTTTTCTGCCCCCTGAAATTATGCTGAGAAAGGCTTCTAGCTAAAAGTTACAAAAATATCTACCCATGCTATATTCTATCAAGCTTGATATTTTATTTCTTACATTTAAATTTTTAATTCATTAGGAATCAAATGACATAATCCCTTCTGTCTTCTCTGACTTGAGATGCCATTTTATTTTAAAATAAACTTGTCTGTATAGTTCTACATTTTCTTTTCTGTTTCACAGATAGGAATGTACATTTCTGTGTCTGTTCAAAACTGTCTTAATTACTAAAACTTTATAATGTGTGTTTACAACAGTAGGGCAAACTCCTATCTTTTCTACTCTTAAAAGAAAATCCTAGGTATCCTAGCACATATATTCTTCAAAATAAAACAGAATAGTTTTTGTAAGGCTTCTTCACAAAAATATCCTTTAAGATTTTGATCTGTAGATTGTGGAAAACTGATATCTTTACAATATACTCCTCCATTTATTCAAGTTTTCTTTTATGTCTCTCAATTGCATTTGCCATTTTCTTCAAATAAGTATAAAACATTATCTAAGTTTTTTTATGTTTCCTATTTTCACCAGAATTCTTTTTATTACATTCTTTCATTGCTGACAAAGACAACTGCTATTTGTATACTGATTCTATAATCTAATGAACTCATTTATTGTTTTGAATAGTTTTCAATTTCTTTTTTTTTAATTTAATTTGACTCTTCATTCAGGTAGGCAATTATATGATTTGAAATGATTTAAATTTTTTTCTCCTCTTTTCTGCTATTTACACCTCCAGTTTTTTCTTCTCTTGGTGCATTGATTAGAATTTCTTGAGCAATTTTAAAGAACCAGAGAAAGTACTGTTTCCTGTTTTTAGTGAGAATATGTCTAGAGCTTCCTTATCCAATATGATACTAGCTTTTATTTTCCGATAGATATTTCTTTCTCATGTTAATGATATCCTTTTACTTCTTATTTAAGAATTTAAAAATCAATGTGGATGCTCACTTTTACTAAATTTTCAGCATTTAACTTAATGATCATACGGATTTTTTTTTTATCTATTGAAAATGACATATTGATACATTTTCTGATGATGAAAAATTTTTGCATTCTTGGAAGAAATCCTACTTGATTATACTGCATTTTGAATTTAGTTTATTAATATTCCACTTAGGATAATTCAATCTATATTCATATGAGATCATGTACATCTTTTTCTTTTAAGTCTTATCTTTTGTCAAGTATACCAGGCTTTATAACATCAAGAAGATATTCATTCTTTTATAAGTTTTGGTATCTTTTAAATGGTGGAGAAATTAGGTATTAAAAGAAAATCAGATAAACTTCATCATAAAACAGAATATATCTTATTCCTTTTTTTGAGAGGGGTTATGTTTTAGTTTTTAGACAACTTTTTCATTTTTTCCATGGTTATTGGTATATTAAGGTGTGAAGCTTCTTGAATCAATCTTTGTAATACATATATTTTATATTTATTCTTTTTTCTTATTCTAAATTGGAATATAATTCACATACCATAAAATTCGTCCATGACAATGCAGTGTTTTTTAACATATTATAAAGTTGGGCAATTTTACCACTTATCTAACTCCCAAAGATGTTTGTCACCCCAAAGAGAAACCCCATACTCATTAGCAGTCCCTCCCCCTTTCCACCTCCTCCCAGTCCTAGGCAACCACTAACCTACTTTCTGTCTCTATGGATTTGCCTTTTCTGAATATTTCATATAAGTGGAATTACACAATATGCGGCCTTTTGTGTGTGGTGTTTTTCACTTAGCATAATGTTTTCAAGGTTCCTCCATGTCGTAGCATAAATCAGTACTTCATTCCTTCTTACAGATGAATAATATTCCATTGTATGGATATATCACATTTTGTTTTTCCCTTCATTAGTTAACGGGCATCTGGGTTGTTTCCACGTTTAGGTAGTATGAGTGTTTTGGCTATGAACATTCATGTACAAGTGTTTGACTGGACATATGTTTTCAACTCTCCTGGGTATATACCTAGGAATAGAATTGCTGGTCCTGTGGTAACTCTATGTTTAACCTTTTGAGGAACTGCCAGACTGTTTTCCAAAGTGGCTGCACCATTTTACATTCTCACTAGCACTGAGTATGGGTTCAAGCTCCCTACATCCTAGTAGATATATGTTATTGCCTGTTTTTTTGAAATTATAGCCATCCTAGTCGTGTGAAGCATATATAATTTTTTAAAGAATATAATTCAGTTCAACAAGATTTTCAAAATTATTAATAAAAAGTTTTTATTTATAATCCTCCCAACCTCTTTATCTGTAGCACTTTCCTCTTTCTCATTCATAATGTTAAATGTTTGTGGCTCTTTTATTCTCAATTTGTCAAGTATTTCTATTTTACAGCTTAAATTTAGGTTTTGATTTTCAAAGACTAGCTTTTAAATGTATTTGTTGTGGCCTCTTTATTCATAACTATTAGTTTCTGTTTTTATTTCTATTAAATTTTTTCTTTTTTTCTTGGGGAATCCACTTATTTTCATTCATTCTAGCTTAACAGATACTTATTTTATGGTATAAAATTTCCTCTGAATATAGCTTTCACTGTATCTCCTGTGGCTTTATTTGTAGTTTTTTCACTGTGATTTATTTTAATTTAAACTTTGATCTCATAGTTGTTTGTGGAAAAGATTTTTGCTATATTAAATAACTAACTTTCGTATATTCACTCTTAATTTTTTATTATTAATTTCTTGTTTTATTTTGTTGTTGTCAAAGGATGTGTCCTATTCAATCTCTGCAATTTGCAATTAACTGAGATTCTCTTTGGGACATAACGTATATTCAGTTATGGAAGTAGTTTAATGGGTACTGACAAAGAAGGTATATTCTCTTTTGGTAGAATATCAAAATTTGTTTAAAATATGTCATATTAAGTAGAGTAATTTTTACTTTGGTGTTGTGAAGATAAACATTATTTTAATTCTTTTAGAGTTATTATATTTTCAGTATCATTCTTTAGCCTGCATTTTTTTATTATCTCTTTTTTAAATCAAATAACTGAGTAGGATCTATCTTTCAAGTTCATCATATATGAAACAGAATCTGACATATCACACTATATCCCTTTCCTCTCAGTCTTTGCCAATATAGTTCTAGGTTTTTAGGTTAGAAATATCTCTGTTTTTATTTTCTTAAATAAGATAACTGCTTTTCGAATATTTTTCTTTTGCCCTTAATTATACCATAGTTTGTGACAATTATTTAGCCACTTCTTTTTTCTGGTTTCAAATCTCCCCCTCATTTTTAACCATGACTCCCATTCCTAAATTCTGAAACTGGCTTCCTCTACCAGTTATTTGAAATAAATCTATAGGTACTTTTTACTTTTTTCAAGAATAAATGGCACAAATACGGTTTTTTTTTCTTGTCACCTATATATCAAAAAAAGGTCAACAGCTTGGTTGGTATAATATTCTTGGGTCACAATATTTTCTCCTTAAATTCTCTGGTTGCTCCCTTTTCTTCTGGTGTTTTTGGCAGGAGGTTTGAGATCAGATTGACAACTCTAGCTAGCTAGCCATCCATCTATGAGTTCCTTTTGTAAGTAGGCTTGATTTTTTTTTTTCCATTTGTATTTTTTCCCTTATATCTTTGTAATTCAGTATTTGACCATGAGCCAGTGAGCTCTTTCAACCTGGGTACATAGTTCTTTCTTCAACTGAGGAGAGTTGTGGAATTTTTTTATTGTTCTTCATTACCTTTTATTTCATTTGTACTTAGCTTCCTTTAAGCAACGACACTTACCCATGTGCTGGTCTTCCATTCTCTGTTCTCCATATTATCATTTTCTCTCTTGTTATTTTGTCCTTTTCTGCTCCATCCTGGAAGACTTGTTCAAGTTTGTCCTCCTCCATCATAGTATGAATTTCTGTGTGATCATTTCTGTTCTTTACTGTTTTCAACATTTATTTTACTCTCACTCTTGTGCTCTCAACTTCCCTTCAATCTTCTTTCATCTTTTCCTGTTCTTCATCTCATCATTTTACTTTTCATTTCATAGTTTTGCGTTTTCATAGAGGCCTTGTTTCTTGTTGTATGGTAGTCTGATTATTTCTTCTGGATCTTTATTTACAACATTTTCAGATGTGTCATTCACTTTATTCTTAGTGGCTAGAGTACTTGGAAAATCGAAATTCCCAACCTGCACAGCTAATATTCTGTCTTTGCATGTCAAACTTCACACGGTGGCTTCCTTATGAGGACTGTACTTCTCAGAATAGCCTGCACCTCTGTTAATATCTCCCTAACTTCTGCACATTAGCTTCTTGAGAATTTCAATATCCTTTGTTGTTGAATGGTGGCAGTTGAAGTGGGGGCTATGGTAATCTCCAGTGCAGCTCCTAAGGTTAGACAGGGATTTCTGCTTGATTTCTGATTGGTACACCTCCTGATTTATTGGGTCAGCAGGCAGATGGTGGTCTAGCTATGAGGTATAGTCTTACGTCTCACCACGCTAATTCTTCTTCTTTGCAGTAAACAGAGGATATGCTATGAGTTGATGTTCCATATGCCTTATAAATAGAGTCTATTCATCTCAGATTCTATCATGCTTAGTTTCTGATGTTATAATAATTTTTAACCTTTATTGTGTTTTCAAGAGTATTGAGGGAGAAGCTGGGAAGAATTGTATTGGGAGCTGCTAATTAGATCCATTTAGATGTGGTCTCTGTTACCCTATATTTTCACATCATTTTATTTGGGAGGTGCTCCAGCCTTGCTGTTCATTAGCAAAATTAACATTTTTTTAATGTATTCTTTAGTTTCACATGAACATAATTCTGCCTGCTGTATTTAGCTGTAGCTTCCAGGGTTCGTTTTATTAAGCCAAAGTCTCTCAGCTCCAAACCTACTCTTCTGTACTCTGCTTAAGAATGCTGGGCCAGGGACATTGCAAACTGCATTTTTTCCTTTCCCTGAGGGCTCCATTTTAGGCTCTGCCATTAGGAAGAGTTTTGTGATCTATTGTGCCTGTAATGGCACTTCACTTTAGTGACACAATTGGTTCCAGTTTCCAGCTTCCTTCAGCACTCCCTGAATCGGTTTCATTATTCCCACTCACAGGTATCGGGCTCATTAGGCAGTGTCTTCTCCTTAGAAGTCTGAAGTCCAGCTCCTGAGGTACCAGGACTAGCACCATCTGGGCCATATTCACTCTCAGCCAACTCGTCCCAACTCCACAAGGTTCCCTCTTCTGAGTTTCTAGGTTCTGATAACCCTGGCCTCTCTCTTTTGTCCTCACAGCCCTAGCGATTATAGCAGCTCTCAAAAGCATTACCTCAGTGCTTTTGTTGTGTTGTGTTTTGGTTTTGCTTTTTCAGGTCACTAACATCCATTTAACCAAATCCCTATATTGAATTCTCAGTGTTAAAATAACTAGTGTGATTCCTGTTTTCCTAACTGGACCATGACTAATACACAAGGTATTTTCACAAACTGTTTTGATTTAAACATTGCAGGAGCTAGGCCAGGAGGTGCAGGTGGTATGTTTTGAGACATGTTTGGTGATGGTAGGTACCCCAAAAGAATTAGATGGAAAAAAAACTTTCTAGATTATAAAACTGCCAGACCATTATGTATGAGATGAGGTATTGGCGGAGAGGGTCTATCAAGGAACTGGGAAATTGAGAAAGAAAAGATGGTTGTAGAGTCAAAGATTAAAAATCTATTAAACTTGGAAATTCTACCTGGGGCAAGCCCTTCTTGGGATAGGGTGACATTGGTTGTGAACTTTCTGAAAGGAAGCCACCATCAGGTTGGTTTCTCAAGCATAATAGCATCTCTCAGGGGCTAGGAGAAGTTATAGTGAAACTAACTGGCTAAACGGTATCTGAAAACGAGGCCAGTTTTGTCATGGTCCATTTACTATGTTGGGTAAAACTCTAGCGGCAAGGGGAAAGGCACACCAACTGGGGAGCAGAGAGTCCCTCATCTCCTGCTCCGATCAGAGGGATCATCTTGGTCTGATCTGCAATGAATCTCAGTTATGTCCAGTTTTGTTCAAACACTTGATCTAGTTACCAAACTCACATTAGGAGTAGATCAAAATAGACATGAAACTCAATTTCTCCACTGAGAATACTTTTGGCACTAAACATTGGATCTATGTTTGGCTTTATCTGCTGTGTAATATTTAGATGGATATAATATTGTGCTTTAAAAATGCTCTCATCTCACTGGAATACCATTTTAGACTCTTAAAGATGCCAGATACTCACTATCATCCAAATGGGTCACACAAGAATCTTTTTGTCAGGAGGAGGGAGCTTTATACTTTGGAGAGCCTCAAAGCAACATAAATTTTCTTTGTTCATTAGTTCCCCAATTGTATCACAAATGCAAGTTCAGTGACACTGGTTGTTAGCTGACCTTCCTCATTTGGCTTGGAAACCTTTACAGAAACAGCAAAAAGACTGTCATTTCTGACAAGTGTCCTTTAAAGATGACTGTTATGACCTTATTTGTTTTAATAGGTAACAGTTGTGAGGAAAGTAGTTTGTCTTGGCTCAGGATAGAATACTCCAAGGCATGCTGTATAAGTCATTACATGATGAGTTTGTGGAAAAGGGAGATTTATTAAAGTAAAAATTTACAATAACTACTAGCCATGGAAATACCTTAAAACAATAACTACCAACCATTCCCCCATAAAAAGAAAACACCTTTTGGTCTCTTCAGTGAGATGTTCAAGATTTGGCAGGTCCCCAGAATGACAATTTGTATTCATCTAAAGATTTCCAAACCATTTTAAGGTTAATTCGTTATCTTCCATAATATAATCATAAAGTAAATTAATTTACTTATGGAATAATCTCATCTCTTTTTCTTAGAAGACACCAAAGAAATACAGGGAAAATCTTGTTTAAAGAAAGTAAAAATGACCAGCAGAAAATATGGATTCCCTGTTTGTAGACCTCTAGAGCTACCAACCAGTCAATGTAAAGACAGTAAGCTCCTGGAAGGATATCTTTAATTAACTCTTTCACTGTCAAAACTTCAAAACACCACCATTAAAAGCATATATATTCTTATCTTTAATGTCTGACACTTCTTTCATTTAGTCATTCATTAGCACTTGAAAACATACTAAACACAAAGAATCATGGTATTTGAGAGTTAAACAAGTCAGCAGTGAGCTTTAAATTAACATGAAGAAAACGAGTACCATAGAGTCTGGGTGACCAGTTAAAGACTGAATGGGGACAGAACCAAACTAGAGCTCATGTTTTTCCAATTAATTTTCAGTCCAATATAATTTTGGCTAGCACTGCCACTACCCGTCTGTCCTTTTATTTATGCAGGTGAACCAACTCTCATCTATATACTCATTATAGCACTTAAACCTTTGAAAATATAATAGAGTTAGGCTTAGCCTAGGTTTAAATTGGAACAGGAGTAAAATTTGTTTTCAGGACTTTTCCTTTCAGTTTCAATTATTTCAGACACTGATGTGACCTTCTGGCCATCCAGGGTCAGCCATGGGCACAACTCTGTAAGGCCCAGACAAATCTGCCACCCAAGATTTCTTTACGTCCTCCAAGCCCTCAAAACTCAATTCTGAGATCTGCTAAGCTAAAATGAATGCCTTTGGCTTAATCATATAAATTTAACATACTATTAAAACTCTACTAGTGTTACTGTGCTTCTACTATTGCTATTGGCTGACTCATATTACAAGGACCATGTGCCGGTCAATGTACAAAGTACTTTATGTACCACATCTCACATAATGGAATAGCTTAAATGATGGCTTATCAGCAGCTATCTGGTGGTTGCAAGATATTTATTGAATATTATATGGCAATTGCTTCTGTTGTGTAGGTATAGTGTAGTAACATGCCTGCTTATTTGTTGGTATCCCCCACTAAGCTGTATGCTACTTGAAGACAGGTCTTTGTATCCTCACCTTTTAGCAGAGTGTTAATTTTTTTTACACAATTCCTAAGGAATTCAGTTTGATTTAAAATTTAAGCCTATTGATTAAATGGATGCATGATGTATGAATAAATGAAGCTGGGCTCTATGAAACATGTTGGAAAAAAATTGAAGTGTGTCTACGATATTAAAATCAGCCAACAGAACCAGTGTAGAAAATTTGAATTTGTTAATATTAAAATGAAATCACAATTTTTAGTGCCTGATCTATAAATATAGCCTCTTGTTCCTTTAAATCATTTTCAAAGTAACTCTTTTTGTCATATCTGGAAATTATTTATTTAATATTATTATTATGGTTTAAATTTTTATCTATGAAAGGAACTATTCAAAGAAGAAAGATGAAAGAAGGCACTAAGCACATAACAGCTTAGCTAACTAACAAGTTTGTTGATGTCGGATGCTTTTTCACAGCTTTGAGATATAATTTACATAGCATACAATGCACCCATTTAAAGTGTACAATTTGGTGGATTTTGGTATATTGTAGATTTTTAAAAGAAGCAAAAACTTAAGATTTTTAGTACAATACTTTAAAATGTGAGTGCCAGAGAGGGGGGTATACTTTTTTGAACAGGAAAAAAAAAATTCTGATATTAAGAGCTATTAGATAAAATTTTGTCTCAAGGAAGGACTTGAAACCCTAAAAATCTAGGAACTGTAAATCCAACATGTGCTAAACACAAGACTGTAAGAATTTTTCCTGGAATGAATAAATAAATATGAGTTCTTTGCCTCTTTAATTTCTGTGAATCAAGGGCATGTATAACTATTTTTCAGCCTTAGCTCATGAAAGCTTTGAGCTTTTCCTTCATGTTAAAATATATTATTTAACATCTGAGTGTGTCAACACCACATTAGGCACTTTAAAAGAACAGAATTAGCCATGCTTCCTGCTCAAGGGACTTGTCCACTAAATATCAGTCTGAAGCAAAATGCTACAGTATTCTCTCACATCCAGCAATCTATAGTGATATTTTCCCTTAATTCTTCCATAAAATCAATGAGATTTTTCTTTTTTTATACAAACTCAAAGGAACACTCTTTGATTTAACATATAGCTTTAGAAGTCTGTTTGGGCACATTCCTTGTGTTATTCTTTTATCATGGGACAAAATCAGTTATTAGACCTAAAAGTAGATCTATTAAATGTGGTTTTTGACACAAAGCAAAAGGAGATTCCATTTTCACTAACTCTGCGGTCACTCACATCATAGTAGGTGGGATGTTGAAATAAACAAGAAAGCTTATTTCTCTCATATATCTCAACTAAATAACTCATGTTTCTAACTAAACAAGGCTGGCAGCATTCTGCAATAAGAAAGCCTGAAGTAAATGAGTATCAACTGCTTCAGCCTGGGCATGCTTTGCAGTATAATTACCAGAGGTAAAAATTTTAATTACACTGCAGCTTAAAACACTTTTTGGATATTAGGAACATACAAGTACCAAGTACAAAATCGTAAGGCTATCAAGTCATACTCTTTATAAAATAATTAAAAATTCTGAGTAAAGTGTCCATTTTCAGTCTGATAACTTGTTTAGTCACCAAATTACTAATTTGCTTCATTTATAGTTTCACTAGAAACTTTTTGTTCTGCTAGATTAACTTTGCTTGTATAAATATACTGTAATCAACTTGATTAATTAATCAAATTAGCTCAGTATTTCTTCCCCTATCCTTAGAACTTGAAAGTTCATAATGTTCAAATTAATAATTCTTTGGATTATTCAAGAAATAAGCTTTCTTGAATTATTGGTTCCTAGTCTAAAATCTTTTTAAAAACTAAATTTAATAGTGGCAAGAGTTACAAATTCAGAAATATTACAATCAAGCAAGCAGATGTAGATTTTGAAACAGTGACTCAATGGATATTAAAATGTCCTGAATAAATTCTTGCTACAGTATGATTTAAAGATATATATTTTTGAAAGAAATAATGAAATAAGACTATTATAAATGTAGTAAGTTCTAAAAGACTGCAAATCAACTTAATTAAAATAATTGCAACATTGAAGTATTTCTCAGAGATGTGAAGCAAAGTACTCTATTTGTTTGACATTTGTCATTCACAGTAAATAGTGTTCTTAATGCACAAGTTTATAGATACATTTGGGGATGTTTAGCCCAGATGATTCTCTCAGAGTGTGGTATCTAAGGTGGTATTTCATGGGCAAATGAACTTGCTTTAAGATGTCAGGGGTCTTGAAACTGGGTTTCTGGATTCTCTCTACCAGACAGCTTAGTGCTTTCTCAGAACAAATTCTCGTGAAATTAGATAATTTCATTTTGCAAACAGTCTGGAAAAGATTTGGAGAATAAGGAGGAGGGGGAGAAGAACTGGGGTGGTGAGAAGAATCTACTCAGGCTTTCGAGCACAGATTTTGAATTCAGCCTCGAGGGTTTCCGAGTTGAAATAATCTAAACTCTGAACTTTGGATAGAAAATGTAAACTAATTTCAAATTCCCAGTACCTACCCTTCCTGCCAAAACTATGAGTTGGTCCTAATGGAGAGAACATATAATGAGAAGGTAAATAACTCAACTCCACCACAAATTCTTGCAAATTATCTCTAGTTAAGGATTGACATACAGTCATCTTATCTTCATAAACTGGCAGAAAAAATTCACTGGTAAAGTCATAGGTGGAGGTATGTAAGGATGGAAACACCAATAAAATACTGAGAACCAGAGCTAGCTAAATTGTTAGAATTTTCTTTCAAATACTATGGGAAGAAACCCATTGAGAGACTTCAACTTTATAACCTTTCCTATTTTATAATTATTTAAATCAGGCAAAAATAAACTTCTAGAATTCCAGGATATAAACAATCCATGTATTTTCATTTTTCAAAAAAAAGTACCAACCCAGTTTTCCAAAGTCTACTTGGGCATCAAAATGTAAGAATAAATAGCAATGGGATTCCTTATAATTCTCCTTTATATTCTGACTGGTAGATGAGACTGAGTATATTTCCTCAAGGTGAAGAATAAGTGAAATGGAAGACCATGGTTTGAAAAAGAGTAAGTATAAGCAGAAGCAATGCAAATTTTACAATATGATGTTTTGTTTTTTGTTTTTTGTTTTTTTTTTTTTGTAAAAACTATTTTAAAGATCATCTTAATCTTTGAGACTGATTTCTTGATCAGTAGATGATAAATATCACCTACTAGGTACCTAACAGAAAGCATTTGTCTGTTTTAAACATTAAAATATGATATGCTACACTATCAAACAGACCAGTTTTAGGTTAAGCATTTTCAGTGATTTTAAAAGTACAACTCAAGTAATCATTTGTAACTGATTCTAAGAATATCTTTAGGTAAACTCAGAAGACTGGATTAACAGTTTTTCAGCCCCAAGTGTATTTTCGACTGAGGTTCTTATAGATATAGACAGTCTTAATGCTTTAAAGTATGGTACTAATAGAAAGAGATTTTTATAATTATATATTGATAAATGCAGACTTTTGTGAACAAAGTTTTGAATATGATAGCCTTGTCATGAACACACACCAGCTACCTCCACAAGGTGTGAAGTTGAGATGATTTTCAGGGTCACAAGGAAGTCAAAGTAATTTTAGAATGAACATTTTATTCTACAAAAGAAAAAAAAGTATGCACATCTCTATTCATGATGTGTGTGTAGGTGGTATAGTTTTGAGAACTTAAGGAGAGTGGTTCTTGGTATAACCTAGGCAGCAAGGGAAAGCATTTAAAAATACTGTCAGCAATTCTGGCAGGGAAGACTGTATAAATATAATGTCGATTCAAACATATGTGGGGAGCTGGTTATAAAAAGAAAAAAAACTGCAAATGAAAACTTCAAAACTTCTATGCCCCTGATGAAATAAAATACATAAAGGAAAAAACCGTCAAGGGTTTTCATACCCATCATCTACCTAATTTCAAAAGCACAGTTCTTAGAGAATTTTCTTTTCCAATCTGAGGATTCAGTATTCAACCAATATAATTGGTTGGACAGTCTCAGCATTTTTTGTGAAATCATTTATAAGGCTACCAAATGTCTTGGGAACTTTTTCCTCTAATCACTCCTGAATATGCCCAAATTGGTTTTAAATTATTCCACTCATAATGGTAAATTTTTATTACAAACATGTTTTTTTCCCTAATTTAAATACAGATATGTCAGTTTGAAATTGAAATAATTAGATCCTACATGGTTTTTCATGCAGTACATTATTATATTATATCAAAAATCCTATCCCATCATGGCAAATATGTGAAAGGTTTATATACATTCAAGTTAATTGATTTCATTAAATGGCTTAAAGCTTATACCATGCATATAGATGTGCACATATTTTTAAACACAAACACACAAATACACAGAACCATGAAGTATATTCCACAGCATTCCTTTTAAACTGTTTTTTTCTTTTTAAAATCTTTAAATGAATAATATCCACCATCATGGAACTTGAACACTGATGATTCTAGCTAACGCTTTTATCCTTTGCTTGAAATTACAGGATCAGTCTAGCCAGAATTTATGAGAACCAGACCCCAGACCTCACATAGCTCACATATTAGACCATTAGGCATCTAACTACCTCTGAACAATTTCAATGCATTATCTTGCCTTTTCCCTGGGGCACAAACTTCACTCGTCCATACTTTTAATATATTTTGTCTGCATGAAGCAGATCAAGTTATTACATGCCAGCAGATCACGAGTTACAGAAATTTCATTGCTTCACAATGATGCAATGAAAGTCTCTGTTTTCCACCCTGATGTGAAGCAGTAAGAAAATGGCCAATGTTGCAAATTTCTGTAAATTATCTGGTGGTTTATCCAAAGCATATTTGATATTTCTATTTAGACAATTGAAACATTTCCATACATTCTCATCCATGGACACTTAAATAAGGAAGCCCATATCCACGCATATATATATTTTTCAAACGGACTCCTAAAGTGCTTTAGATAAATAAAAACCTCCAACTTTTACTTTCTCCAGCAGGGTTTTTATAATTCTGATTAAACATGTCTTGTTTATATTTACATTGGTTTTGCAGAATTCTAAGTCTTCCAAGCCAAGAATGTATTTGTTCTTCAGAAAAGAAATTCAATGATCAAGATTTGAAAATTAATTGATCTTTGAACTCTCCTAAACCTTTTACCTGTATTGTAAAGCCATTATGTTCTTTTCTTTCATTAGGTTTTTTTTTTTCCTTCAGCAAGGCCAAACAGGAAACAAGGGTGATACTATCTTGTCCCTCGAGACTGTTCATCAGCTAGTTCGGTTTACAGCTATTAAAAAGAAAAAACACAAAAAACTGGAGGCAAGTAGCAATTAGAAATGTTGCACGTTATCATATGGGAATATTATTATTGTGGTAATGTGAGCAAACAATGGGCATTTTCCCCCTTAGACATGATGCTTTTTATTATATTATTTTTCGTTATCCGTTCTGAAGTTAGATTTCTGGGCTAGTTAACCACTTCCTCTAGACTGTTATTATATATATTTTTAAATACTGGTTAACAATTGTGCTACTTGGCTTTTCCCAATAAAATACTTGGGAAAGGAAGACCAAGCTACTGTTATCTAAAACAATTTGCTCATTTAGTTCCAAACTAAAACAAACAGCAATGAAAGGTCATTAGTCCCACAGACTAAAATTGTTTTGATGAAGGCCAGCTTTCCATTCTGCTGACAAGCGTCTCAATTCTTTTCAACAGCTCTGGGTGTCCACATTGGAAGAATGCAGAGCAGTCATCAGCCCTGGGGAACCAATGGCTTTTTGTGACAATTTGCAGAACTGCCACTGATCAAACTTTTTTTTTTTGGTCCAAACTTAGAATAATTAATAATGTAAATGAATTCTTAGCTCTAGATGCGAATGTAAACACTGCTCGACCTTCTACTGTTATGCCATTTAGCAATCGTGAATCCTCAGCTTAATTATGTGTCTCTTCAGAGTAAAGTCAGGGAATTGAAGAGACCTGCAAAATTCTACCAAGATTTCCTCTGAGAAGGCAGATACTGTGTTTCATTCTTATTAGCAGGTCAAGAATTATGCTGCACAGTGGAATTAGTAAATAAAAGGAATGGGCTGATGGAAAGGGATGGAACCGCTGAGGAGGACCCGACTTTATGGTAACTTCCTTGCTGGCTGGGAAGCCAAGGCTGACAGGTCTGATGATTAATGACCAAGACTTAAACTGCATGATTTCGTGTCATTGTCTTCCCAGCTAAAATAAGAATTACCATTTCTCAACCCAGAAATGGAAGGAACCCTACATACCACACCTTTGCATTCAGACCCTCCTTTACTCTACGCCCAGAGATTTTACTTGTCAAGTTCTCTAACCTTTCTAAAACTGGACAGTCAGAGCTGCAAATCACTGAAAGAGAAGCCCTCAAAGGTTGGAAGGGTGAATTCACACACCTCTGGAAGGTTGGAGGTTAAGATGCACTGTGTAGAGGTATCCCAAGGGTTTAGAAGTCGGGAAATTTAGGTTCTATTTTGAGCTATGCCTTGAGCATGTTCTCTCTTTAGGAAAATTGCCAGATGTGAGAGGAAAGTGCTTATTTTGTAGAGTATTTGAAGAATTCTCAATCAGAGAATATGATTAGAGCTAAGAATGAAATTCAGCTAATGGCTCTCTTAAAACAAAGGAAAACAAACTGGACTGGAAGGCTCCCGTCCTTTTGATTTTTGTTTTGTTTTGTTTTGGTTTCTTACCTTAAACTGAACTATTCTACCTTTTTTGAGACAGCAAGAGCATTTTGCTATATATTCATTTTGAATTGGGAAAGGTATAGGAAATCTCAGGGTCACAGATTTGGAAGGGACCATGGGTGATAATGTAGTCCAGTATCTCATTCAATTCTTGGTTCCTTTCTCTAAAACACATGCCAAGGAATAAGAGCACCCTGTTTAAGTACCTCCTGAGGCAGCTCATTTCACGTTCAGATAACCGGTGCTTAGAAAGTGCTTATGAGGTCAAGCTTAAATTCATAGCCCTGTACCTCCACTGATCTTTGTCCTGCCCTCTGATGTGTCACAGAACAAGCCCAGTTACCTTCTTCCACATAACAATCCTTCAAACACTTAAAGGCAGCTAGCTATACTGTACTCCTAAATTTTCTCCTCTCCAATTCAAATATCCCTCATTCCTTCATGCCCTTTCTCATTCGGTAGGCCTTCGATGCTGACCACTACACTGACCATTTTCCTCACAATGGGCTATGGGTTGTCAATATTTCTCTTAAAGTATGGAGCCCATAACTGGTATAATAGTCCAAAGACAGTCTGACTGGTATGGACTACAAAGGACTATGACATCTATCATTCTGGATATTCTGTTGTATTATTACAAGGTTTTGTTTTGTTTTGTTTTTCACCCAAATCAAATTGTGCTTAGTGTCAGCTAAAATATCTCTTTTTTGTGTTATAAATTTTGATACTTATGTATACTTTACATTTATTTTCTTTACAAATCCATCTCGTTAGAGTTTGCCCATTGTTTCAACCTATTCAAACCTCTTTTTGGCAGTAGGAAATTAGTTCCATGGTTCCTGTTCTGCATAAAGGGCCCAGCTCTGAAGACTTCTGCACCAACTCTTTTGATCCACGCAAGAGCCCTGTGAGATAGGGCTTTCCATCCTAACCTGGCTGATAAAACTAAGGCTAAAAGGTTAAGTAAATTGTCAATTGTCAACTGATAAGTGGTGAAACTAAGGTTCAAAACTTAGTGATCTAACTATAAGGAGACACTTCTTTCATTCTATTGGGTTATTTCTTAGCATATCTTTGGATTCTGCTCTTGTCATTTAACATATTAACTCTTTCTTCTTCCAGCACAAATCAGATAGAGTCATCAATGTCCTCAATATATTCATTATTTTTATAATAATTGTACATACCCAGGCTGAGGACAAAGACGAGAGGCCTCGGGGACCAGCAATCTTTAGGCACTGCCTTTCATTACAAAGTTATCTTACTCAACTCTTACCAGCCTGTGATTTTTCATCTGTTCACAAAAATCTGTTTCATTCATTTATTTAATACATTTAAGGACTGTATGCTATGTGCCTGGAACTGTGTCAGGGACTGTACATACAGAGATGAACAAAACAGATATGATCATCATAAGCAAATTTGTGAAAGGTCAAAATAGATCTGGTTTAATTCACTTATAGAAAACCAAAATTGAATTTAGTGATCAAAGGATTCCTCTTCTAATGGAAGTAAAATGTCACAGTGACTCGTAGTTTGCCTGTTTGGGGAGAGCATGTTAGTGTTCATTATAGCAAAATGAGCAAAAGAAAGGGCACAGAGAATTGCATCACTGAGTAAGAATGATGTTACTCTGAGAATTGCAGGCCCCAGCCTATGGTAAACAACTTAACCTAATGTGTAGAGAATTTTCATTTTTAAGAATATAGGACCAACACTTTCATTCATCCAGCCTCATGACCAATATCTCCCTTCCCTGTAATCATTAACTTCCGACAAAGACACTTTTCCAAGGTCAAACACATGAAGAATTCATTCAGAAAATATTCTGTGAAAAACGTATCAAAGCAAAATTTGAGAAATAACTGTGAATAATATTTTAGCTTCAATTTATTGAGCACGTAATATGTGCTTGGCACTGCATAGAACACCTTTAATTTAATACTCACAGCAACTCTACTAGGATTGTTATTTTAAAACTCTATGTTTAAATGTGAAGAAAAAAATTTACACACGAGGAAATGGAGGCTCAGAGAGACTACGTCACGTAGACTGAAAGTCATCAGACCCTGGACTCTGTGTTGTTTCCTGGAAGGTAAGTTGTACCCTTAGCTTTTTGTCTTCAAGTGCTCAAACTTCCAGCAAGGAAGCACTTTAAATGTCAGAAGAAAATAAAGGAGCAAATTTGGTGTGGTACCCAAGGCAGTCACCTCATTATCATGATCAATAATTTCTTCGTTAGTCAGTGTCTTCATTGGTTGAATGTGATTAATAGGACCCACTTACACTCCTTACAGCTAGGCCTTAAAAACGACTACATAGGGGGTGCTTTGAGGAATGGAAGATTAGGGCTAATGAGATTTTAGGAGCTACTCTACCTCTTGATGATACTTGAACTAAATTAAATAGAAGAAGTGGTCTTTAGATCCCTAAGAAAAGGTGATAAACAGTGATAAATGGCTCCTTAACACCTTAGCACACAACCGGCCAATTTCAAGCCCCAGGTAGAAAACTTACCCAACTGTTGGCTCTTGATGTCCAAGAGCTGTTGAAAAAATTGTATGGGACTTCTTTTCTGCAATCTTTGCATTCATCCTTAATGATGCCCTCTATATCCCCTGCCTGAGTACTGCCAACATTTCCATGTTTCCCAAGCACTTCTTGAAGAGGCCTTCACTAGGCTATCCAATTCCAGTTTCTTCATTTTTTTCTTCTCTTCATATCATTAACTCTAAATTCTCCCTCAGACTCAGAGAAAAAAAACATTCCTCCACCTTGTCAGTGCTAACCTCTCCTCGTCTCGTCTCCCCCTCCATCCCCCAGTTGTTTTTTCCTCCAGTTTGCCCTTTTCCCCCACCTTGAACTTTCAATCTCTTCACTTCTACCAGAACCTTTCCCAATGCTTACATATATGTTTAAGCATATGCTCTTCTTTAAAAAAAAAAAAAAAAAAAAAAAAATCCTTTCTCAACTCTGTTGCCCCTCAAGCTGGCATCCTCTCTATTTTTACAGTTCTTGAAAGAGGAGTCCACTTCCGGACCCCCCACTCTGTCTTCCCCTCCTCGCAATCTGGCTTCTGCCCTTGTCACTCTGCTGAGACTCTACAGACTCAAAGGTCACCAATGACTTCCTCATGGCCAAATTCAACGATATTTTCTCCCTTCTGCCTCTCAACGTCTCTGTTGCCTTCAACTTTGTTGATTATGCATTTCTTTTTCCATTACTATTTATTTAGCAACTACCTTTTGCCAATCACAGGGCCACCCCGGGGACTGGGGCTTGGAATGATCTTTCATGACCCTGAATTCTCTCACTTCTGTAGCCACCTGATCTCGTCTTTAGTCTCTCTAACCCCTATCACTCCTAAAAATACACTTCACCAAGAATCTATCTTTGGCCTTCTTCCTTTCTCTCTATTCCTCAGTAACAATCTCCCAACTTCAGCTATTACCTCTGAGGCTGATTCTAAATCTGTTCCTATTCTGCTCTGACATCTCTCCAGAACTTCAGCTCTGCATTCCAAATGCTTGATGAAAGTCTCTCAAACTCTTTATGCTCATATACTGAATTTCCATATTCTCATAAACTTACTCCTCCTTTATTTCTATTAATGGTTATCAACATTTTAATATAATCAGTTTCAAACCCATAGCAGTGTCTTGGATTGATTGTTTTTTTCCCCTTTTCCCTTGCTCACCAAACCTAGCTTGTCAAAATCTGAAGATACTCTGTTCAGACTATTTCTCATATTTATATCTTCGTTTCCATTTTCATTACCCTAATATAGGAACTCATTAACTTTCACTTAGAGCAGTGTTTCCCGACCTTTAGTCATTCCCCTCAAACCTTAGGATCTGGGCCATATGGGCAGATCACATATACTATTATATAGTTAATATTTTTATTTTAATAGGCCTACTTTTTTTTCGTTTTGACTCTTCCTTGGCAATAGTACCCAAGAAATCAGCGGTTTGATGTGCATGTTATATTTTTCTAATACATATTTAAACTACATTACTATTAAAACCTAAATATTACTTAGATTCACCTTACATATTATAAATAATACACTCTCTGTACTTTGGTAAACATTTGTTTTGATGATGTAAAAACTTGTAAACAGGTATTTCCATCCCTAGTCTTTGGCCTTTCAATTCAGTTGATTAAATTCCTCCAAAGTAATGCTCAGAATTCTAACTATACTATGTCAGTTTCTTGCTCAAAAACTCATTGTCCATCCAATGTTGTCTGAATTCCTTAGCCAGTGCTATTTTTAGTCTGAATCAACCTGCCGTCCTAACATCATTTCCGTTGCTCAGGCAGCCTTATCTCAGGCTTTATGGAACCAATCCCTGCTAATCAGGGCTCCCCAGACTCTCCCTGCATCATTCCTGCTGCTTCTGCCACCCCCCCCACTCCCGTCCCCCAGCCCTCGCCCGCCTTCAAAGGTCCCTCCCCCTCCCCCCATCCCCACATCTGCAACCGCCTCAAAACATGAACTAATTCCCTCAGCTGGAAGTAATCTTTCCTTCCGACAACTCCCATCGCCCTTTGCTCACACTTCTCTTTTGACGCTTTTCACTTTCTATCTTTAATTTTTGCTATATATTTGCATAGTATCTCTTCTCCCTGAGTTTAAAATCCCTGAGGGCAGGCTCTCGGCTTGGATCATCTTTGCATCTTTGTTTCACCTAGTGAAGTCCTTGCTTATAGAAAAAAAAAGACCACTAAATATTCATTGAATAAATGAATATAGGAGTCAAGTAACCTTTTGGTGTGAGTGAATTTTGATTAAGGTAGTTTTCTCATCAAGTAGAGTTTGTTTTCTCAACAATTCATCTATGGTTTGGTGATAAGGAAAGAGGGGGTTAGTGAGCTTGAGGCCCTTGTGTTTATGGAGGGAGACAAAAACAGAATTTCTTGTCTGTCACACTTTGGTCTACCTTTGCCTACATTTACTTTCATTTAAACAAGACAAAATACAGGTTATAAAATATTTTCATTATCTAACTGTAGAGGAGGAGGAGCTGTTTTCTCACCACTCAGGTTTTTATTAATTTTTCTTGATTTTGTTTTTAATAGCGTACTAACAAAAGAGAGTTTTTTTTTAAGTGCACTTATTTCCTGCCCCCCTCCCAGCTCTCCTTCCAGTACCTAACTAATATGGAAAATGTACAAACCGTGTCCCCAGGAGGGCTCATTCACCTCCAGAGAGATGTTTCCTTGAACAGCCAACCATAGCTGGAGGAAAGCCTTGAGCTCCCTGGAGTTCAGCTTGACACCCCAGAGGGAGCCCAGAGCCAACCAAGCTTTCAAGTAGTAGATCAGGGATGCCCTCTGATTATTCTGTTCTCTCAGCAGAGAACCTCCCCTCAGTCATGCATGGACCCTGAACGTTCTCATTCCACTGGGCCAACAAATCTGTGTGATGCTCCAGAAAAAACTTCTCAGGAGGCCACAAACTTTGCTTTCATCAGAATCCTCACTTTTGCTCAAATATAAAATAGCAGTTCTTCCAGGGTGAAAAAAAAGACCTTTTGCTAAATTTTCTATCTTAGAAGTGTTAATATTTTTAGCCTTCAACTTCATGCATTTTAAATTTTTTCTTTTACATTTATGAAAGAGAGGGCGATAAAAGAAAAAAATTGTACGAATTATATCTCCTAGAGACAAGCACATTATCATGAACTGAACCCCATTAGACATCAGCTTTAACTAATCAGTATTTCCCACTAATATCAACAGGCGTTTTTAGGTACCAAGAAGTGGTTCAGACTTGTGGGGTCTTCTTCTCCCTCTGATTTCTGTCTAGAGTATTATTCCCCATGATGTAAATGAGCAATTAAAGTCTTCTTCTTCTCAACTGATCCTAGAAATCTCAAATCAGCCTTTGGGTTTCCTCAAGTACTGTAAGGTATGACTGTGTCAGTCTTGCCTGGCAGTTTCCACTTACCATTCCAAAGTTAAAACAACAAAAAAACTTTCAAACATATATGTGTGTGTCTTTCTCTACTGAATGACTATATCAATGCTTTAATGTAACTGTTTCAGACAGCAAGTGGACTTCATCATTCTCAGCTAATAAGTACTGCCATTTGAACACTGCTCAGAACAGAATTCTAGCAATAAATCTGAGCTGTGATGTGCAAGTGTAAAATTCAGTCTGAGTAGGTTAGGGCCTTCATTGCGCTAGGCATAATCAGCCAATTCTTCAGGAACATGAAAATAATCTGCTATGATACCAAGAAACTTCATAGATTCATAGAATAATAGAGCTGGAAATAGACTCAACGGATGATTTGCTCCAATGTGTTGGCAGGTCCCAGGTGCCCCGCGGGCTTCGTGTTGAACTGCTTGCTCTTTACACGTGTCCACACTTCTGCCTCAAGGCTTGTCACTAGCACTTGTGAGACCATGAACTGTGAATACTCATGGAGAGTCAACAAGGCCCAGACTTGGTCAGATACAGTCCAGCAAGACCCATCACTATGACCATGCTTTTGTAGGCTTGAGTCACAGCAAGTCAACAAAACCCTATATTGCAGGAGTACATCAGTTTAAGACTGTAAGGCAGAGTGAAGCCATGTTGCAGCCTCTGCTTGATTTTATTTGGTGTTCTCAAAAATCCCAAGAAAAGAATATACAAAAATCAGGTTGAAACATCTTAAATCAAAAGCTCGTTGCATTTGCCTTTTCATTGTTGTTACATAAGCATACTGTTCAAGAAGTCACTATTAATTAACACAAGTCCTCATCATGATTTTATCATGCAGCTCCTGGTTGGGTTTTGTTTGTTTTTTTTAAGTTGTAAATGAAATATAAAATTGACTTGAAAATTCAAATGACATTTTTAGAAGAAAGAATAAAATGACAAAAGATGAATGTGAGAAAAGTGATATATGGGACTTCAGCAGGGAATCAGATGATGCAATTGAATAAAACAAATGAAATGAACCAGGACTCCAATGAATGAGACCCTCTAGGAGCCCGAGGTCTTGTAATGCAGGGAGAGAAGAACCTGTTTCTGCTCCAGCGACTGGAGTATCACAGTGTCCTTCTTGCTGATGCTCAGCTACACCAGGCATCACTAACCAACCCAACTGTGTTCTACAGACCAGTTTGATGTGACCCCTGCCCTTTAGTACATAACCTTTGAAAATCAGTTCCTAATGCTAATTTGATCCCTGTAGGAGAGGAACTTCAAAGGTGTGACAAGTTATTTCTATGTATATAAATGAATAAGTGCATTATACATTTATCAAAGACAGGTTGTATAAAGCACTTAGAGCGCCTTTGGGAGGTAAAGAGCTACATTATTTTTATTGTTACACAATTACTTATAATCCACCTCCCTTGTTTTGAGTATTTCTATATGTGAACATTTAAATAAATAAATCTTGCCTTGTGTGATATATATTTTATTTTTTATATTCTTATTTTGACCACTGACTTTTTCTATTTATTAAAATCTTTTGAACACTGACTTTTGATAGTGATTCAGCACTGCTACTGATTTTCATACCATACAACTCAATCAACATAATCAACTTAAAACTTGAAAGAAATAGAGATAATTTACCTGTAAATAAGACAGTGTCAAATTAAACCATGCCCCAGAAGTCTCTCTTTTCTTCTGAAGGACACGGAATATTTGGGGACTGTAACCATATCAGTGAATTTCACTTCATGTAAGTGACATTTCTATTAGAAATTCATTTCTATTAGAGAAATTTGAGACGTCAGCTTATCTAACAGATTCAGGGGTGTGTCCTCATTATATCGTCTCCATCACAGCCTTCTCTGTGGTTTATAGACTATGCTGTTAACTTTCAATTTACCCAAATCTACCCTGAATCACCGCTTCCTTCATTACTCATCTTGCCCCTTTTCTCTATCGCACAGAGACATGGGATACTTGTTAGCTATGTGCCTCTTGTTATCACTCAAGTTAGTGTCAATGAGATTTTTCCTCAAAAAATTTCCCTCTTACAACTGACATAGCTCCCTAGAGATGCGGAGGCATTAATTGTTCTCCTGAGAAAAAGTCCTCTTCTTCACGTATAAGCCAATGACCATGGATTACTGAAAGCCTGAATAAATGTAAAAATAAACTCCCATCAGCTAAAAGTTTCTAATGGTGTCCTGATGTAGCTTTGTGAAAATATGTACTGCCTTATGTACTGTTTTCCAGCTTGGATCATATTTTGAGTGGACATTTTTTTAAAGGAAAAAGGTTGGAGATTGTTAGGTATATATGAAAAGACCAAAATAATCTGTGGATCTTAAAATGATAATTGAGGTTCCAGGACTCTCTCTGCCACATTTAACTAGCTAAGTGCAGGCAAATGTACTTAAAATATACTTAATCTCTCTGAGCACCATTTGTTTGCTTCATACGTGAAATGGGAATAATAAGTGTACGAATCTGAAGGCAATAAATGGAACCTCCCTTAATGGCCATTCCACCTTTCAGGATGGACCCACTTTGTCTAAGGGCAATACTATTTCCTTGCCAGTCTCACCACTTCACCAATTTTTGGTCCACATGAAAACAGGTGTGCTAGAGGCTTCTGGGAAGCCTAATTCTTAAGAAAGATTCCACAGGAAGCCACTTTCTAGCAGTGGAACTGAGTGAGGCAGCCATGGTACAACCATGTAGAAACCCAACCTGAGCATGGCAACAACAAAGGGATGGGATCACACAGAAAACCTGGGTCTCTGATAACACTGTTCAACCCCTGACTCCATCTTCCCCAAAGTTCACACCTTGGAACTTTCTCATTACCAGTTAAACCAGTTTGAAGTGGTTTTCTGTTATACGCAAGCAAAAATATTCTAATTAATACAGTTTCCCAGTGTCTTTTTGTGAATACACACTTGGGAGTCATTGATTTAGCAAACTTCCTGCTCCTCATCATCTCGATTCAATTTTTAAAAAGTCTTCTATGGTTAATGTCACAAACCTCTCCTGTGATGATAAAGAAAAAACTTATTTTTGGTAAGTATCCTTGACATTTCATCAGTATGCTGACACTTAGCATGATGTTATCTCCAGGAAGCCTGGAAAACCCTTAGAAAACTACCTTTTATTAAATAGCAAACCTTAATGATTGACAACTTAACTTCATGTAAGAAGTATATGGGTGGGCTGCAACATCTGCTATCAATATCTATATATCTTTTTTATTTTAAATTGAATGCAGAGAATTAAACAATAGAAAAGTATCCATTTCTATACTACCATTATCCTGAATTTAGTCAGTCAATTTAAAGAATGTTTAAAATAGGAGTATTTCAATTATTCCCCTAGAGTATTTTTTATCACCAACTGCCTATACACACACACACACACACACACACACACCTGTGGGGAAATGTATATAAAATATATAAAATCTCTTGGGCAATTAATTTAGCTTTATATTTTTTACTGTTTATAAAAGTAGCAATAAAATTAACCTAAATTCAATAAACTATATGTTTTTAGATGTACTTCTACCTATTTCTTACATTTGGAAGTTTTCCATTTGCTCATTTCACAATGACCTTTGACCCATTTACATGGATTTGTAAATGTATGTAGGTGAGTAAAAGCCATTAAGATAAAACACAAAATGAAGTATGTTATTTGAATTTTTTCACAAAAGAGTCACTTCTCTTTCAGAAAATTATTCAAGTCTACTTATTTCTATAAGTCACGTCCTCAATTTGCCTGTAATATTTTAAGTACATGAAAAGTTGAGTGGGATCGTTAGATAAAGACTTCCACTCACTTTAATACACTGTCAAAAATGATTTTTAAATATTTCAGAAAGTTTTTAACTGCTAAAAGGCAGAAGTTTGCCATTTGCTAGAAAATTATCAAAACTATTTTAGCTTATTTGGAGCAAGCATTAAAGTTATTGATTTGGGGGAAAAAGAAAGAGCTAAAGTATTTTTAAGTGAAGTATCACGTAAGTACAAGAATGCATTACAGGAACAAATATATGAAATGACATTCTGTGCTGCACACATTTAGATATGAAGGAGAATTTTCAGGTTGAGAATAAAGCAGAATGAAACCCCTACCTCTTAAATTATTATTTTTTACTCTTGATTGGATTCCTGGAGATAGATAACCCAGGTAAATAGACCAGAATTTGTGACCATCAAAATTAATATAATAATGGAATGCCAACTTGAGCATAAACCCAACATAAAGTTGGCCTCCCCTTCACGTTAATAAATTTACGGTTCAGGTTTGTTTGGGTGGGGGGTGGTTAAAAATATCTATTTCATCAACAAACAATTCCAGAGTGCAAACATTTGTCCTGTTAAGTTGAAGCCAATGTTTATTTTAGTATGGCTAGGATACTGAAGTGTTGTATAAATGGGAAAACAGTGGCTACAGAAACGTTTGTAGAAGAGATTGTATGTATTAAGACAATGAAAGTGTTTTAAAATTTATCCTTTGGGATGGGTTTTTGGGAGTTTGGAATTATGCTTCAATTATTATGAAGACATTCAATGTGGGAAGAATTATTCTAGAAAACTGCTTTCAGATCACTTTGATGCTTCCAAAGTTATCCTTGGAAAAAATCAAAGGTTTCTTCATTTTCCTTATTCTGCTATTGATAAAAGTCTGGAGACTTGCAAGGGAATATCTGAAAAAAAAACTGACTTGGGTGTAAAAATATATATGAATATATACAATGCTAAGGTATATTTATATACACACACAGTGAATATAGGTATGGGTAAATAACTGAATCAGTTAAACTAGTTTCTAACTTACCTAGTAGCTTCTCAATAAAATTGAAATGAATGGATGGATAAATGAAATAAGAACACTGAATTCATGAACTACAGAGAACAGCCAGAAGGGAGATAGACTCCACTTGGCATGTCCCAGGCCATTCTTTTCATGACCCAGAAAATAGTGGAAAGCACTGTTTTCAGGGAACTTTCAAAGCTCTTTAAATCAGTTGTTTAAAATTTTGAACAAAAGAACTTTTCTAATTGAACAGGGAGAGTGATGGCTGCTTTGACTTTATCTCTTTCTCCTTCCAAACTCAACTCTACCATCTTTACCTCCCTTATCCAAGAAAGACATGTAATTCACACATAATTTAGGGAGCATAGGAAAAACCTTCAGTTCACAAATATCATCATCCTTATCAAATCTCTCCTTACCTACTTTTCTGTACTTAGTTTTAGACTTAGTCACTATTCTGCAGATGAAATGAAACAATAGTTTACTGCTTCTTATGAAGGACATGACAGGGAAGAGATTTATTGGATTGGTATGTACTGAAATGTCATCCATATACAATCTATAAATCTTTCTCCAGATGAATACACATTTGAATAGTTCTACATGTATATAATTATATGTCTGTATCTAATAGTTGTAATGTATATAATTATATATGTCTATATCTATATCCATATCCAGGAGTGTGGGTATTGTTGCGCCGTACAGATAGTAATAATCAACTTATTAAAACGAAAGACATAACTTTTAAAAGTAGTTGGTTGATCTCTTCTCTCCATTTATAATTCAGTCATGCAAATCTCATATATTTCCCACTTTCACTTTCACCAATGACGAAATTCAAAGGCAACTGAATTGCATAGGAATTGCTTACTTGAAATTTTCCAGGATAGTTCAATTATCCATGGGCATTTCAAATAGAAAAAGAAAGTTCTTTATCAAAATACACATATATATAAATGTAGGCTCCAAAAATTAGCTTTCTTATTAATGAAAGTATTTGCTACTGATACCATGATAGAGATTTTTTTAAAAGTCATGTGCATTTTCAATAACTGTATTTGACTTAAATTCTGCAAGCAATGTGAAAGAGGATTACATTTACAGTCCAGTATCTATCAGTGGTTTTACAGTCTATAGATCCCAATGTGAATAAAGATAGTTGTGGTTTGATTCATTGCCATGGGTTTATTAGTACCAGGTTTTACCTTAGGCTATTGGTTACAAGCCTGTTTAGCTGTTTTTATTCAAGACAGATTAATACTCCTGACAGAGGGCTGTACTCACTGATGCAGTTTTGTGGCATCTACACAATTAACTTTCCTTCACTGCACATCAGTGGCATGTTAAGTTTTTCCTAACAACCTCTACGGATGCATATAATCTCATCACACTATATGAAGCATGTCCAATAAAAGGAACATTGATGGGTACTTTAGCTCAATATAGCAGCAAGATTTTATGGAGGCTGGACCAAAGAAAGGTGGAATTTGATCATTAAAACATCTCCCTGTTCCTCAGTCCTTTCCCAAAGGTATGGCCACATTAGAAACCATAGATTGCTAAGAAAGATGTGAATGGAGAGATGCACAATTTGTTTGCAGAGAAAGCATGCTTACATTTTTTATCACTAACTGAATCTCAGAATCTAATCACACAAAGTGCCCCACAGGTAAACTGTGCTCACCACAATGGCCCATGAGTTCCTCTGAGAAAATGCTTTAACACTTTACTTGCCTTATACAGGCTTTGCTTTACCAAAGGGTGTATGAATGTGTATGTGGTGTGTGTGTGTGTGTGTGTGTGTGTATTCATCTATATACCATTCAAATATATTCTACATATATTTATATATAAATATGCTGTACAATTTACCACTTGTACTGGTTTATATTATGTCCCCCAGAAAAAGCCATGTTCTCTGATGCAATCTTGTGGGGGCAGAAATATTAGTGGGGATTAAGTTGGAACATTTGGATTAGGTTGTTTCCATGGAAATGCACCCCACCCAAATTGGATAATTTCCATGGAGGTGTGGCCCCACCCATTCAGCATGGGCCTTGATTAGTTTACTGGAGCACTATATAAGCTCAGACAAAAGGAGCGGGCTTGCTATAGCCAAGAGGGACACTTTGAAGAATGCGCAGAAGCTGAGAGAGTAGCTACAGATGAGAGACAGTTTGAAGATGGCCATTGAAAGCAGACTCTTGTTCTGGAGAAGCTAAGGGAGGACAAACACCCCAAGAGCAACTAAGAGTGACGTTTTTGGTGAACTGCAGCCTAGAGAGGAATGTCCCAGGAGAAAGCCATTTTGAAACCAGAACTTTGGAGCACGTGCCAGCCACGTGTCTTCCTAGCTAACAGAGGTTTTCTGGACACCATTGGCCATCCTCCAGGGAAGGTACCTGACTGTTGATGTGTTACCTTGGACAGTTTACAGCCTTAAGACTGTAACTGTGTAACCAAATAAACCTCCTTTTATAAAAGCCAATCCATCGCTGGTGTTTTCTGTTTGGCTATTTCTGTCAGTATGCTAAGTACAATTACCCTAGTGTATACAAATCCAGTTACATTAATTCCTCTGTTGGATTATCCTGTAATAATTTATTTATAAGTATTATTTGGATTTGCAGACCATTGATTGTATTTTTCAGATGGACATCTGAAAGGTGGGAATGATCTTTCTCCAACTCAACTTTGGAGCACTTCTGGGCTATTTTACAATGGAGAACTCTGTCCACCAATCTTCTTTCTCTATAAAGGCATAATTCCATTTCAGTGGCCCTAAGAACCTGTCAGTATTTGGTTTTAAAAGGCATGAAATTAAGCAGAAAAAAGAAAGATTTGTTCTGTGGGGGCCAGATGAGAGGAGTTAGGTCAGAATGTTACTTATTCTTCTTCAATGGAACACTAGTGGTGGGGGTGGAAAAGGGAAACTGGTTTGGAAGATTTCAAAAGTCCAGGAGAATCCTTCCACCCAGAGTGCCACCTGGCACCTTTTAGCAAAGCTCAGCCCAAACGTGAGAATAAGACCTGAAGAAATGAGAGGAAGGATCTTGCTTTGGAGGAACAAAGGTGAACAGTCAAAGATAAGAGAGGAGAGGAATAAAGATGGTTTTAGGAGGAACTCAAACACCTTGAGGAGTTCAAAGCCACAGCAATGGAATAAAAATAACAACTAACACTCCTTACAGAAACTTATGAGCTAGGAAAAATGGAAATCATTATCCCCATTTTACAGGAGAGGAAACTCAAGCTAAGAGAGGTTAAATGACAAGTCCACTTAACCTGGCTAACACTGGGTTGCTTAGCTGAACTAACCCAGGACTGAGATTCCTGGATCATTCATCTTCCCAGCACAAATATGTTGCTTTATAGTATACCTGCCACAGAAGAGACAACATAATTGTAACTTGACTCTTGGGTACCCCAAAATCTCCACTTAATGAAGAATTTCAGGAAGGAGGATACCAGAAAGACCCTAGGGAAAGCAAATTGTCCAGAGGCTGAGGTGCAAGGTGAAATCCTTGAAGACTGAGAGTGGTAGCAGCAAGTTACCAACAGCAGACCACCAGGAAACATGTTTTATGGTGCCGTGGGTCCATTTTACTACATCACTTCAAAAACCACAGTGATTTTCTTCAAAAAATTTTCAAAACCACACTGCACTGATATATGTATAGTGTAGACACAATTACAGAAGACAAAACCATGAGACCTTTACCTGCACTTCAAAGTTAAAAGAAATATATATGTATAGGTAATCTCCAAAATTGCCAGTCTAATTCTCAAAGAACAAACACTTCAAATCCTAAATGTGGGTGCAGCACTGTATCTGAGAAAAAAAGAGACAATAGCTGTGTGGGGGGAATGACAATATAATACCAAGATGATTTAGTTACAAATGGAAGGATGAACTCTCTCCTAAACACAGAAAGCAAGCAACAAATCAGTATGATGCTTTGCCTAAAGGAAAAGAGAGAACATCCAAGAAAATCTGAAAACGGAAGATCAAAATCGACATATGTTATTTTGGTATCTTCTGTCATTATCCTGAGCCTGATGCATTTCCATTTGAAATCAATTCTGGAATTTTTATTGTTTAGAATCAAAAGACTTCAGTGGCTGATGACAGCTCTCAAGCTGGTTTCCTAGACCATCCATTTGGAAGCCCTCGAAAGTTTGGTAACATAAAGCCCAGCTTACTTCAATGATTGGCCCAAACTGTCACTAACACTCAGAAGTTCTTCAAATGCCCAGGAGGAAAGGGCCTTGTGGGGCCTTCCTCTCGGAGGGCAAGGCTTTCAGGAATGGACCACTCCCTTGGGAAAGCTTATGGCTTAAGTCTAAGGTGCTTTTCCTCCTTACCAGCATCACTGATTTTAACTACGGAATTGAACAGTTTGGGATAAAAGAAAACATCAAGGAATCAAAACTCCACTTTTCTAACACTCTCCATTTTAACTGTGATTACACCTAATTCGGAAACTTTAGGAAAATTTCCAAGAAAGAGAATTTCACTTACGTCATGGCCCAAAATGTTATTTGGGCACTCTAAAATGAATAACTACTGTTGACATTAGCACTGTGGAATGCTATGCCATGTATGAGGTAGTGTCAGCTCCTAACACCAAAAGAGAACTCATGTATCACCAGGCTACCACGATGAAGCAACGTGCAGCCCTAGAGGGCATAGATCTCTGCTTTATGTAAATCAGAGCCTGTCATGGCATGCATGATTCACTGCTCAGGGTGTACTCTCCTGTGACGAATGAGTCCCGCTTAATTTGGCAGTGATTATGCGGGTTGCTGGCCCTCTAAACCCCTTTGAACTTGTAATTGCTGCTGGTTTAAATAATGAACATTAAGGGGAGTTGGATTCATAAAACTGTGGGTAATTACATTTTTTCCTCCCCCCCCTCTTTGTTTTGATGTGAGAGTCTATTCACATACACACTTCTCTATACTTCTAAGGCCACTGATCACTGTATCATGCCGGGCTGTTATCGAAATAAACTGCGGTCTTGTTCAAGGGTTGGTCAGGGAGGGCAGATTCGAGATGGGGGAACATCCATGCGTTAGGGGATGGGGGGTTGGCAGGGGAGCATCTGGGAACTGTGCAAGAGGGAGATCAGAAGGGCCTGGATGCTGTAGGAAAGGAGGGGCAATGGCACTCATGAATATTCATAGCTAGTCACATCTGTAGCAGGCTTGTTTTCTACCTTCCTTTCCCCCTCTGTGCAGTGCAAGATAGAATGCTAGTGCAAACAAAAGGAGGGGATTTTGCAGCTCCTTCAGGCTCCAGATTTGCTCATGGAGGTAAACTTTCTTTCTACACTTTTTCAATTCTATCCATGGATTTAAATTTTAAAAAGTGTACAGCAGGAGAGGTGTATTCTCTTTGCTTCTTTAAAGAAAGAAAACCACTCCATCCTGTGCTTAACATAACACATGGATGACTCAAAGCCAGTCCACCTTTCCCTCATCTCTTCCCTACAATTGGTAAAATCCCCCAATATTCTTTGACCAACAAAAGACAAATTTTGATTTTATTTTGAGAAAAAATAAGAAGTGATTGATAAGATACAGAAACCAAAGTTAGCCAAGTCAGCTAGTGACCCCCCTCCCAGAAAAAACATAAATTTAGCAGCCTCATGTTCAGTTTTCAAACACCACCACTGAGATTTATGGCTTCGTTGCTCCCATGGCAAAGTAAGCTGCAAACAGAAAGCTGATTTTTATTTCACTCTGTTTTCTACGGTTTTTTGTTCTTTTTTCCTATTTGCATTTTTGTTGCTGTTGTTGTTGTTGTTTAAATTCTACATTTTCTTTTTCCTGGTGCCAGTCGAATAGCAAAGGCCAGGGCTGTTGATAGGCCTCCAGCTTGCAAAAGCCACTCAATGGGATGCTGTTAGAGCCTGCGTCACAACATGGCAGACGTAGATTAACAGCAACTGTATCAGTGGTAGCAACTTCTCAAAAAAAATGCCCTTTCAGAAGCTCAAAATGGGGCCAGTGAACCCCAGGTCCAAAAAGGTTCTTGGGGAGTATAGGACATTGGGAATGTATCTGGCACAAAGGAAAACAACATCATTCTTACTATTTTGCATATAGTAGGAATCTTTACCTTTAAGTCACTTATACTTAAAACAGCTACACATTAATTTAAAATGAAGTCTGTGTACAACTTGGGAATCATATTATTGATGTAATGGTGTCCCCCAAAATAACTAGCAGATGGATTCCCACCCCCTCAGTGAAACACTGAAACAAATTGAAGAATTTTCAAAATTTTATCGCGAAGGCACACACTCTATAAAAAGGTTGATTTTAAATGAATTGTAAATTTGCTTCATTGCACAATATTTTTCTAAAATTATAACCGGAAAGTATTCTCTGTTTAATTTTTTAGCATATCCTTTCACAAAACACATCTGCTGTGAAGTATTTCTAATTTCTGCTAACTGCTTTTTAACAAACACACAGTTGTCACCATGCCATCTAGTTTTATTGGGGCAAAAAAGTACATTCCTCTTTGCTCTCTTCATAATAAGAATTTTGACCTATTTCTGATTAGGCAAAGCAATAGAAAAGAAAACGACTATTTGAATTCCAGATACGAGTGACATATAGAAGACTAAAGAAATGAGGAAGGATAGAAACGCAGTCAAACCAGAGAATCTGGTAGAAGAAAATTTGGTAGAAGAGACAGAGGTGGCTGAAACGAGGGAAAAACAATAAATATATACATAGAGAGAAAAAGTTTGCTGTTATTGTGTCTAATTATTAGGAAGGTACTAAATGGACTAAAAAAAGAAAAATACTACTAACTCGTGTAGTAGTATTTACTCATGTGTGTAATGAGGTTGACCAGCCACACAAGGGATAGGGAATATGGTGCACTCGTAACTCTGAAGAATGAAAATGAAGATCAACTAGTTACTGTCCAAATCCTCTTTTTATTCTCCAGTTATTTCTATCTCACACTTCCTTTTGTGTTTTGTGGTTAGTTCCATTGGGAGAACTAGGAGAGTTTAGACAGAGGTAAGCCAATGACATTATTATTTTGAATTTATTTCACCTTCAAAATTTTTGTGGAAATTAAAAAATATTTCCCCCCTTTAAAGAGCCGATTCAAGATAACAGCTAACCTTCATCAGTATTAAAAGCAGTGAGGTGGTAAATGGTTTGCCCATGCATTACCTTCTTTATCCATCCTGATGACCCTGAGGGGAGACACTATTATATATCCCCATTTGACAAAGAAAGAAACTGAGGCTGTTAAAAGGTTAAATACCTTGAGCAAGGCAATGAATCTAATAAGAGACAACGAAGCCTCATCCAAGCATTCAATAATTTTATGATCACTAAGTATTTTATTTATATTTGGAATAAAAAAAAAACCCACATCCTCAAAATGCCTTGTATGGTAATCTTCCTGGAATCATAGACAGCAAGGAAAATGATTATTGGATCTAGCCTCTACCTAAATGATCCAAGAAATGATTTTTTAATTTTTTTTAGCCTAGTACCTGTATATGTGCTTCAGAAGAGGGAGATGTGGTCATCTAACCAATAAGACCCATATCATCTCACTACTAATACTTCACATTTATTATATTGTATAATTCCATTCTAATAGGCTTATAATCTAAATTTTGAAAAGTAGTGTTGATTTTTGAAAGAAAGCATAAGCAATGAGTATATATGCAAAAGAATCCTTATTTCATTAACACAACTGAGTTATGAGAACAAAAATTATAGTTGTGCCAACTAATTTTTAGTTTGATTATTAAAGGCAACAGATCATACTGCTAGAATTTGGGCTTCTATAAATATCCAAGAATTCACACAGGCTTTGGTCATCCATTCCATCTTTACCCAGAAAATGTATCAAAAAATTGCCTTATAATGGAACAGTACAACAGAAGAAAGTTATGTCATCAAGGGCAGAGCTTTGAAAGATGGTTAAAATTAGCTTTTTGATATTTCTACTAATGGCGGGGAATAAAGCACATATAATACAGAGCTTCAGATAGTTCTCTGCTTCTTTCCTTCAAGTAGGCCAGGGAATGGAGAAGGAAGCCTGCAGTGTTGAGGTCCCATCTCTAATGGTGAAGTCTGTTCTGGGTAGTGACCATGCCCATCATTAATGACCAGGAGCCCAGGTCTCTCATTTAGGTCAGAAGCTTATGGGTACCACATTAGATTAACTCCAGCTTCAAGTCAATGGGACCATGAAAAAACCACCCACAGCTATAATTCATGTTCTTCTGGGAGGAGTTGGATGAGAAGGGAAAGTAATTATTAAGGGCCAACCTTGTTCAAGGCACTGAAACAGGTTGTTTCATCCATCCCCTCCCTCCTCATTCTCACCCCTATAACCCTACCCATTTTACAGGAGAAGACTTAAAGTGGTTATGTAACTTGCCCAAAGAGATGATGCTAGTAAGTGGTCTCCTAAGAGTCAAACCGAAGTCCACATGAACAAAATCTTGCGTGTTTTAACAAGACACTCTACCCCCTATTTATTTCACCTCTGTAAGCAATGGAGGCATAAGGACCCAAGGTTGCAGGGAAAGTCACTGTCAGAAGTTTAACACCTTTACATCCATTTTGTCCAGCTCCCAATTTCTCATTCATCCTGGCCAAGGTGTTTCAAGGGAATATGCACTGTTATCTACAAAACCCAAACAGCAATTTTAAGTGAGTGTTTGGGAGTAGTGTTTGGTTACAGAATCATCACAACATCACTTATTCAATTAGTTTAAATTGTACAGCATCCAGACACGTAAAAGAAACAAAATCTCTGGAGTGGTGTGTGTGTGTGTGTGTGTGTGTGTGTGTGTGTGTGTGTGGTTGCAGAAGTGGGGAAAGCTGAGCAACAGCTGCCACATGGAGAAAGCCAGGAGAGCAACAGGCCCTGGTCTTAGGTGCTGCAGGTTCATTCCAATTGCTCACAGCATGGATTTCAGATATAATCCAAACAAAAGTGACAAAACCCAAAACCACAGGAGCAAACACTGGCTTTCAAGTGCTGTGGGAACAGAGACATTTGTTTAAGTAACCACTGCTTTAAAATTGCATACATAGTAACACCAAAATAAACAGCTTGCAATGCTGTTTATTTTAAGATACACAATAGTAATGTAAAGTGTGGCTTGCCCCAGATATGGGAAGCTCCAACATAATTTACAGTTGTAGAGAGCCCTAGGAGGACTCGACTACACGCCAGGACTGTCTACTTCCTGATTAGATAACAGTGAAGGTCAGAGCACACTGCTTTTTGTGCAGCGAAGAGCAAACAAGCCACCACAAAGCCCCTGCTCCTCCTGCTTGCTGTGAATTACGAATCAAGTCCTGTGGAGAGCAGGGTTTGCCAAGTCTGCTCTACAAAGCGTGTATTAAACACAGGTCCCGAGGAGGGTCAAGAGCAAAGTCTGACAAACCATGCAAAAATCCTTGTCTGCCGATCTCAGTTCTGTCTTCTTCCTCTCCCTGATTTAAAAACTGGAGAAGGAAAGGAAAGAGAAAAAAAAAAAAAATCCTCAAAATACACAAGCTGGTTGGGGCGCTGAAGCATATGTAAAACTGAACTCTAAGGAAAAGCAGCTAGATCAAACAAACGTTAAGCATGATTAAAATAAGAATTCAGTTTGTGGTTTATTTCAGCCAACTGAGGAGTCAGTCCACATGTCTTCCTTGCTCCTCTTTCCCTCCTCCACCCAGGTGTTTTTGGGGAAACATTTTAGGGATCTTTGTTTCAGTTTCTCTACTTCCATCTTCGACATTATCCTCGAGAGCTTTACTACTGCCTGGGTCTAGCAAAGGCCTGTAATTCCAATATCATTACTCTGGGCATTCTTGATCTTTCTCTTTTG
This sequence comes from Choloepus didactylus, assembly GCF_015220235.1. NCBI lineage: Eukaryota > Metazoa > Chordata > Mammalia > Pilosa > Megalonychidae > Choloepus > Choloepus didactylus. Next base: position 144,616,658 of record NC_051310.1, on the reverse strand, counting down.
TCTCACAACATACCCTTAACTTGTTTCTTTGCCTTCAACCTCGGCTGCTGTGTCATGGAAAAAAAATAATAACTTTGATATTTTCCACAAACGTAACTTCCATATCCTAAATTTTTGAAAACTTGTGTTTGTCCTGAAATTTTTTTCCCTAAAAACTCTGTTATTGGGATCACTCATTCTTCCTCCTTACCATACCCTCTGAATCAATGAGGAGAGGCCAAACTAGGCTCTTTTCTTCTCTCCTTCCTTTTCTTCTCTCCGCCCTGCTCTCAGCCCCTGACCTAAGGCTATCCAGTCACCTTTCTCACGAAGACCACAGAATTTACTGTCATTCCTCTCCACTCCTTCTTGTGAGAAGAATGGGGATGGGTAAGCCACTCTCACTTTCTTCTATGACTTCTGTATTGGCTAGAAAATTCCTCTCCACCCTGTCATTTGCCAGACTTTTGAAAGCTTAGCTATGTATTACAAAGATCCTTCTAACAACTTTCCTCTCAATTTCAGTGTCCTTCATCTCTATTTCACCAACTCGGGATACCATCAGGCAGATGCATTGCACTTCCAAGATCACAGACTCTAAAATGCTCCCTTCCTGATTCTCTGTTCTCCCTCTTTGTCTTCATCAGGACTTTCAACCTCTCCATGGTCTCTCAGTTTTCCCAGTGCACTGCCACATTTGATTTGCTTCCCTTCCCAGCATGGCTCTTTACTAAAATAAAATTAATCGCTCTGTATTACAAATACATACAGTATAATTTTAGAACATACAGACAAGTATAAAGAAGAAAGCAAAAATGTCACACAGATCCCACTACCCAATGTTAACATTTTTTTTATGTTCTTCTCCGCATATATTCATATAGATTTTCTTTTACAAAATTGGAATCATAATGTACACACTGCCTTGTCTGTTATTTCACTTAATAATATAATAAGAGGCTTTCCCATATCTTAAAATTTTTTAAGAATATAAACTTTAATGATTACATAGTAGTCCATAATATTCCATTATGGTGTACTATAGTTGATAATATAGGTGTTTTTCCATCTTTTTGTCATCATAAATAATATCACTATGCATAATTTTACATAATTTTGTGTACATTTTCTAATAATTTCCTTATGATGAACTCCTAGAAACTGAATTATGTGATCAAAGGATAAGAACACATTTTATTCTTATTACCGGTTAAATCCCAGAAAGACTATGTCAATTTTTGTCATTAATAAGGTAGAGATTTCCTTCCATCCTGGATAGTACTGGACATTATCATTTTCTTTTTAATTTTTCTTAATTTGATAGAAAAACTTGTATTTAAATGTTGCTTTTAGTTTTATTTATTTGGTTCCTAATGACAATTGAACATTTTTCAAATGCTTATTGGTCACTTGTATTTCTTCTTTTATGATTGGATTTATTCACCTCCATTCTTTTTCTCTGTTGCCCTTTTTTCCTTATTGATTTGCACAATTCTTTATTTATTACGGATACTAAACCTTTGATTTTGATGTACATATTTTTGCCAGTTTAATGTTTGCCTTTATTTTGCTTGTGGTGTGCTCTTGACATTCAAGAGTTCTTATTTTTATTTTTATTTAACTAAATCTATCACTATTTTTACTTGTAATTTCCTTGCTTTTATACTCTGAAAGGATTTCGTTAAAGAAAGGAAAGAGAAATAGTCACATCTATTTCAAAGAACCCTTAAATTCTGAACTCATTTTGATGGAGAGTAATGATTGTTTTTTGAAAAATAAATAATTATCCAAAAACCTTTCATTGAATTCTCATTTTTTTTGTTAATTAATTTGAAGTGTCACCTTTAAAATAAATGAATTTCTCTCTATATTGGGTTGATTTGTGAATTCTTATTTTGTTCAAATTATCATTCCACCTATTGCTTTAGACAACACCATACCTTGTAGCTTTAGAATACATTTTAATAATACTCAGCGCAAGACCTCCCTCATTTTTCTTTTTCAAAAATATCTTGACTTTTTTAAATTGTTTTGTTATTCAGATGAACTGCAGAATCATTTTTCTGTCCTGATCCAAGGAAAAAATCTCTCACTGGAATTTTGACTTACAGTTCAGCCATTTCAAGAATGTTTCTGCTAACACGCTCCGTCTCTCCCATGTTGTCAGTCCCTAGGCTTAGATTTTTCTTGTCTGTTTTCATCCCTTCTGCTCCTGGGCTAGTGAGCACTGTCTAGGAAAGGAGGGAATAATGTTGAGAGGGTCCATCCAAGCTGGGCCTCTCCTCTCCCTGGAGCCACTTTTGTTCTTCCTAATTCTCTCTCAATCACATGCTCCACGGTTCCTAATCATCCAATTAGAGCAACTCTTACCTGAATTGCTCAGCTTTTTTTACCTACTCTTTACAAAATGTTGCTGTCTCCTCCCAACTTTTGTACCTGTTCTCTAACTGCTCACCCCCCACCTCCCACCCCACCTACACTGGCTTCCTCTCCTTGAACCTCTCATCATCCATTCTCATTCTCTCCACCTCCCACACCTACACTGGAGTCTCTCCCTGCGGAGGTCTCCATCTCTGCCTCCAGGATCCCTCCCCTCTGCTGCTACACCCTGCCACCCGAACACACTGTGCTTTCTCTTCCTTTGTTCTCATCCAACTTCCCCTGCTCACTTTTGAGTCTGCAGAATGCAAAGATAGATGATGACCCCCAAGTGCCAAATCCAAAGGCTTATTTTTAGTCATCATTGTCCTTGGCCTTTCTACAGGATCTACTTTGTCTACTTCAAAACTCCTTCCCTCTTCACAAGATCTGATTATTCTCCTACTGGTCGGATTTCTTTATATCTACTCTTTACCTTTCCCCCTACACCCACTTCTCAATTTAAATGTGGTCTTTAGAGAGATTCTATCCTTCTTCTCTGTCTGCCTTCTCTCCCTTATTTTCATCTCAAACTATACTCCCAACATTTCTAACTTCCAGGGAGGTTTTCCCACCTGGATAGCTGGCAAATGTGCCTCAATTTACCTTTACCAACTTTCCCCAATACCCTCCCATATGTATTTTATGCTATAGCCAAAGCTGATTCTGCCTTAAGAGGCTATAACATCCCTAAGTCCCTGAATGTAGACTCAGAGGAAGCCTAATTGACCATCCAGATTGAAGCTACCTTCAGGAAAAACTAAATAATCCCACTAATCTCTTGCTGCAATGAGATAATCCTGTGTCTATCACAGGATTCAACCTTCCCCAGAGTGGACCTATGAGATCACCATTTCAGAGAGGTAAAACTGCTCTTCTCTATCCAGCTTGGCCAGGGTGAGAAGTAGCAAGTTGGTGGACTGGTTAATTCCCAGGATGAAGCATTCATGGACAAAAAGCAAAGATGCCCAAATATTCAAGGAGCTTGTTGCAAAGCTGTAGTAACACAAGTGAGAATAAATTTATTTTAAGGTTAATTTACTATCCCCAATTCTTTCTCTTATATTTAGCCATGAGAAAAAGTTGAGTTAATTAAATATCAAGAATTACATTCGCTCACGATGCCACTAAAACTGTGCCACTGTATGAGTGGTCTATAATGCCTTTTGCCCTTTCCTTGTACATGTCACACTATCGGTAGACTCCAATCCCTATTCTAAACAAACTTGGATCAAAAGGTCCAATGTTTCTCTTTAAAGTGTATTTCATCCAAACCCAAGTGCAGGTTTCGTGGAGCTAAGATAGAGCAAATTATTTATTTCAGTGGATAATATGAAAACATTAATGTCTATTATTTTATATTGGTATAGCATTTTGCCCTTATTTGTAATCTCAGCTAATCCTCACAATAACAAGGTGAGAAAACTGGTACTCAGATTGGTTAAATGACTTGCCCAAGATAACCTAGAGAATATAAGGAAGAGCAGAGACCATGACCCTGCTCACATAAATTCAGATTGGTCCACTAGAACTCTGGTGCCTCTGGTATACAGTCTCACAAACAGCAGGAATTTATTTCTTTTGCCCTGCCCTGAAATGTGTGGGTTATATTTGGGGGCGGATGGGCGGGAGTGTTGTAAAGCACAAAGAATTAACAGATTGTCTTCACTATCCAAGAGGTAGGAAAAACACTCATTCTTTTATGAATTACAACCATTTCCACTGTAGGCCCCAATCAGGCCCAACCATAGATTCACTGGAATTTAGGCACACTGTTCTCTATTTAGCTGGTTATAGATACACTTCAAATAAGCAGGTGAGTATTTGGGATAAACATTGACACAGAGTACAAGCATGTAAGGAAGAAAGGGCACTAAATCACTCTTTTCTCCCAACTTGTTCTGCAAATACATATTTCAGACTATTTTTAAAGTATTCCCAGACTGGTAAGGACGGGAAGGCTAAACACTGATGCATTTCCACATGGTCATATTTGATTATCACTTAAGCAGTTCACCAGAGAACATAAAAGCTTCAGGATTAAGCTGTAACAGGGGTCTTTATCAACGTCGCATCAAGTAAGCAGTGGGATTTTGCCACACAGGACTAAACTTATGGTTTCCCAGAAACTAAAGCAAAAACCGGACCTATAATTGACTAATAATGATCCCATATTGCCCATGTTCTCATCACCTTTTTTTTTTTTCTTTAAATCCTCTGTGAGGCAGGGTTTAAAACAAGTATAATAACTCATGAGCTGCCTGCAGGTATCTTGAAATACTGAAATGGAACCTACAACTTTTCACCATGGGGAAAAAATAAGGCTGCTTTTATACAGAGTTCCAACGTGTCACCAAGCCTACAGGGAATAATCCGGCATTCATTTCCACTATTGATAAAAGCCTTTTTCTTTTTAAAAGACTAGTGTAGCACCACCCCCAGTACATTTGGGTTGTTTATTGTAGGAATATGTCGGGGTCACACCATGTGTCCAGGGTAAGAAATCAGCAATTTTACAATTGTAGCATGACTGGAGTCACAAGATTATTCCTTTCTAAATTATAAGTTATGGAATTACCAGATATTTCCAAGTCAAAATTCGCTGTGGAATATTAGAGATTCTAGGGGAACCATGCAATAAATAAATAAATCTGGATGCTTCTATTGTAATGTGATAACCAATGTGCTAAAATTAAAAGTGGCGACAGATTTAGATTCAGAGATTATCAACAGTGGATCTTAAATATCTGACTACATCAGACAAATCAAGTATCAGTACATTTGGGCAAGGGGATTGGAAGAAGGCTGATTAGTTACCCACGTTAATTTTCTATCATGCTCAGAATAACGAGATAATATTCTCTTCATTTCCTCTCATCCCAGGATCAGATCCCATAATAATAATCCCTTGAGTTGTAAATATTTTTGTGGACAATCAAGTCTATTATAACCAAGTGGTAAAACTATAGTTTAAGAAAAATTATCTGCCATTATATTGTGACTTGACAACATCCACTATTAGATAAAAACAACTTAAATTAGTTCTGGCAGATTTGGGACTTGGCAGTTCAAAATATGAATAGCAAATGTAAAAGCATGAAAATGGCATTACTATTATGTTTTAAGAGGATAATACACCTTTAAAGGGTGCCAGTGATTACTTTGCATACTGTAAACAACGGCTGCCAATCAATTTAGAAAGCGGTATGCAGCACATAAATGTAATAAGGCAAATTCCATTCAACTAACCTAATGCTTCCTACCCAAGTCACTATTTCTTAACAGGAGCAGCGGAGCTGGATATCGTCTTTACATTTCTTAGTCTGTTCCAAATTGCAAAAACAGACTACAGGCCCTGAGAAGACAGGACATTTCCAGGAGCCCCCTGAAATCTGTGCAGTAAGACTCTCTAAAATCACATTAGTCCGGTACCTTAAAGTCACTCTGTGACCTTCTCCTGAGGCAGAGCTGAGGGATGGTCAGTGTTCTCAGAGTTAACTTTGCCTTTGATTCCCAATAACTCCACCTCATCACAGAAAGCACTGGCAAACTGGGGTCATGTGGATTGAAGAAATGGAAATTTTCCCTATGATCTGAATGAATATTCAGGGATTTCACCAAACAGCCTTTAATGGCACTCTATTCTTGAGTTTTTAAATAGTTGAATATTCAGATATGCACATGCCTTCTATTTTCTTTTATTCAAGGGTCCTCAATTCCCCATCTCCTTGAATTCTTTAATGTATTTTCAAACAATTATACTCAGAATGATATTTTATGAAACTGGGTGTTAAACTTTGAGCTAATGATTATTTTAGTTTCTTTTTGATGGTAATTTAATAAGAATTTGATTCTTCAATCTCTTAACTCAGTTACTTATTTTTAAAGTGTGACTGTCAGCTAGTAGCTAATAATCTATGAGTTAATTTTCTTTATCTCAGCTGAACAACTTCTTAAATGAGATTGTCTGATGCACTTTTGAAATGCCTTGACCAGATGTTTTGGCATTGAGCAAACCATGCGTCTCACCACCCCCCATCACCACAACCACTGTACCCGGGACTTTCCCCTAGCGCCATTCAGAACCAGGTGAACAAAGGCTACTAAATCCCAAACACGGCAGTCTTTCACATGCAGAACCCCTCACAATCCAACTCTAAACACCAACTTAGAACCACAAGTAAAAGGTTATGATACAGCAGCATGCAATTATTTCTTTTTTCCTCAAGAGAGACAAAGTAAATTCAGTTGCAATTTTCTTTCTTCTAGAGGAGTTTCCAGGATTCAACACAACATTAAATTTTTGGCCTGTCTCTTTAATTTGAGAAATTGTAAAAACGACGACAGATGGCACACAGAATTGACTTATGTCCTCTATTCTTTACAGAAGAAGGGAGTGCATAGAAACTTTGGTAAAGGCAGAAGCTACAGTATGCAGGTCGCTATTAAAATTATCTAGTGACTCTTTGGAAGAGCTAGCATCAGAACATCCAGGCTTTCTTTTTTAGACATTCTTTAAAGCCAACCAACACTGTTGCAGGTTGCCACTGGTGACCATAGTTCTAACATTCAGTACCCTGTCTCAAATAAGGACATGATGGATGTGCCATTAGCTTTGAACCTTGGCAACCTCTGAAATGACCACTCTTCCCACCCCAATCTCTTGCTCCCACTCATCAAAATCATTATGAAATAAGAACACTCAAGACTACACTTAATTGGAAACATTGCAAGAGAAGAGGAATGCTTAGGACAGCATGTCCAAGGGAAAGTAAATCACCCAGCATTGTTATTTAATGCGTTGTGACATCATTTCCTGAAATTAAACAGAGATGACACCAGTTCAGACGATCTCTAGCATAAGGTTCCATTCAAATAATTCACAGATGTTTTCTCCTGGCCAGCAGAAAAACAATGGAAAGGCTAAGGCTAGAGGCGGCTTTACCATGCTGCATGTTTGCAGAAAGCTCTCTCTTCTGGTGTTTTTCAGCTGTATGCTCTGCATATGTATTTCCACACAAGTATTTCTCAGCCCATGAGCCCCAATTGTATTCCGTGCACATTTGCATCTCTGAATGGGAGAAAGGCCATCTCTCACTGTATAAGTAAGGCCAACATTTCATATTTGAATTAATTTGGCCTACAGCTATTAGTATTAAGTAGACCAATCTCAGAATCATGAAGACACTAATTTCCAAGTAGAAATAACTAATGTCCATGAAATACTGATTCGATTAACCATTCAAGGTCCTTAAAAAGATGTCTAATGACAGAAATTATCACTGTGTCTCCATGGATACACTTGTGGAAATGTACAAGTGGAGAAATTAGGGTAGAGATGAACGAGGTGGGCAGTACTGTGTTCCTAAACCCTTGGTGATTCTGTGAGGTACCAGAGGCCTCCAGCAGCTGGAAATCCAAGCACATGGCCAAAAGGTCAGAATGCCTACATGTGTGGCACATTATGGCTTACAAAATGATTACATTATTTGAGCCATACAGCAACTCAACCAGCTAGGTAAGGCAGATATTTACTATTTTCACTTTCTAGATAAGGAAATCGGTTCAGAGAGGTTGAATAAGTTACCCAAGATCACACAGCTCAAACTCACATCTTCTAATTTCACATTCAGTGCCTCCTTTCTTAAAAACCATACTACACTGTCTTTCGGAGATTCTAGACTTAACACTCAGAGGATTGAAAACAACTCTAAATTCTGTTCATATAATGGGAGCCTTTACAGTGAAAGAGCATCCTCTACCATCAAATAGGCCCAGCTGAGGCATTCTGAACTATCCCATAACCAGTTTCTTCTGTTTTCTACTCCATCCCAGAAGGTTCACCAAGATGCTCCGGCTTTTACTCGGCACCAGGACTTTCTGATGACATCACCTGGCATCAGTGAGCAGCCATCAGATGTTTATTTGGTCCCTTAAAAAGCAGAGTTTAGACTATGATCTCTCCTACTGAGGGCATTTGGAACTTGCTTTGGAAAACCTGGTCTCTCCATCTCGTAACACCCATTTCCATTGGGCAAAGCCTCCTGCTGTCCATTCAACTCAATTAAAATAAGAATTTACAGTTACTTTTTCTTGTGCACTTATTATACAAGCCAGGTATGGGGCTGAGAGCTTTATGTTATCTCATTTAATCTCTACAACAACCCTACTAGGTAGGTTCTAGAATTACCCCATTCTACAGATGTGGAAAAAGAGGCTCAGGGAGGGTAAATGCTCAAGATCAAACATATAATGTGCCGCAGATTCCAGACCCTGTGCTCTTTATCTCAATACTGTGCTGACTTGTTTAAGAAAAGAAGCCATCTGGATCCATGCAAGGTGAAGAGAACTAGTGAAAAGGAAAAACAGTCTATGTCACTCTCTCTCTCTTTCTCCCCTTTCTGTCTCTCCCTCTCTCTCATATACACACACACATACATGACAATAAAGAATTTTGAGTTGACTAAGTTTACTGTCATACAGTCTTGGTGAAACTACTGGAGAAGAGGCATGTCCTTCTCTAATGCAACATGGAGCTGTATTTACTCCTAATTTGGGATGCAATGTCTCTGTAGGATGATACACTTTAAAATGCATTTTTATTATCAAACCCAGACCTTTACAAAATCCATAAAAGAAATTCTAATAGTCAAGGAGTAAAATGTGTGAACACCTTAGAGGCAGGATTCATTCCTCTCCTCCATCAAAGAGATATGGAAAGGGGATGAAGCATTTTGCCATGAACAAAGAGCAGAGTTTTAGAACCTGCAGCTTCAAGAAGGCTGCATGATATTGTACCACATATAAGTAAATTTGCTCCCAATTCTGTACACATATCTTGGAAAGAATCCCCATATCCCCTAAGTGTGAGCTTGAGCCCTATGTTTTCAAATAAGAAAACCTTTAGTCGGAAACTGGTATGAGCAAGTGGTGTCTTTGTGTATGAGCACTTCCTGTTTTCATTCCATGATCAAATACATTCTTTGCAATACAACTAGGGGAGCTCTTGAAGGTGGCAAGTGGAGGTGCCTGAGAGCCTAATTGAGCACACTAAGAGCTTCTTGGCATGGAGGGGTTTTTCATGGTCATGAATAAACAGTCAGCCTAGGTCTTATTTCTTGCTGTTTCTTTCTTTTAACTATATTTGAAGTCAAACAAAAACAGTTGTAATGGCGGTCTACTTTTATGATATCATAATCTCCATGTGTTAGTGAAAAGAATACACTTCCCTAGGATTTCCCTATTTTTTTTTTAACCATTGGATACTTTCCAGAAAAAGCACATATATTCCCAACAGATTCTTTCTTCAATCTTCACTAGATTTCTTAGCCTAAGCAGTCAGGCAGAGCTATCAACCAATACAAGAGGTAATAAGATATACAACATTTTCACTGATTGAATTTCTAAAATATATACATATATTTATTTCCTTAAAATTATTGTGATTTTTTTAAAAGAGAATTATTTTAAGGGATACTTTGGAATCCAGGAGTTAAAAATGAGAAAGTAACTATTTAGCCCCAGATTAAGCAAATTCAAAGTGTTTAATTCTGAGTATGGAAACACCACAATTCATAAAATTGCTGGGTTTTTTTAAATGTCACAATGGATTCAGTTTAAATAGTTTCCTCAATATAATCAATTAGCTGCAAATCTATTACCTCCTCCCCTAAAGTTGGTGGTGCATAGGAATTTGAGAGGTTATTTTAACTGTTACAGTTGTAGTGGAACTTGTTCTTCCAAGAAAACTGAAGGTTAATGATTTTTGTCATATTGAGACTAAAACTTAACAATTGCTACAGCTGGCCTTTGTTGAGGTGGGGTTCTTTTTTTCTCTGGGCCTTTTGAGGTATTCAGAATAGGTGACAATAGCTTGCAGTTGAGAACATATGTAGAGAGACCCCTGTGGCTTATTGGAGAAAGTTGCTCCATGCTGGTTGGGTGTTTGGAAAAAAAAAAATACAACCAGAGTTCTTTTATGTTCTGCTAGTTAATGAATGCATGAATGTCAAAATGGGCCAATGGCCCATTCAGGGGGCAAAGCCTTAGCAGCCCCCTTCTTTAAGAACACATCCTGAGATGCAAAATACATTTGCTTAACAAATTAAAATAATGAGATAATTCAATTAGCTTCTTTTTTAAAAAAGAAAGAAAAAAGGGTACATCGGGGATTATTGTAATACAAGAACAGGTCATACTGCACAAAAGGGAACAAACCAGTTTGAAATAATGTTAAAGAGACTAATAATGAAGGAATGCACAGTGAATCATGCACTTGTAAAGAAATTTACATGAGATAATAATTTAGACTACGTCTATTTTCAGTGAGTCGGAGCCAACATTTCACTTTGAAAGTTGAAATTAATTAAGTGACAGAAAAAATATACTGGGGCATCTCTATTTCCAAGAATTTCCTCATGCCTGTTAGTGCATGTAAGAAAAGAAGTCTAAATTAACATGTTGCTAGTTAGGGGTCTCTATTCTTGGTTTCTGGGCGCAGAATTACAGCAGAGTAAACCTTTCAGATCCACCAGCTCATTAAAGATGCTAAAGTAAAAGTTTTACAGGACCATCCTCATCAAAGTTACTGAACCTCTTCTCTGCCGTCGTGGTGACATCTGGATGAAGAGGGAAGGGATTTTCAAATGGAAAGCTGAGATTTTCCTTAAGATACAAGGGAGGTGTAGGAAAGGCAGGGGAGGGGAGCAGAAAGATTGGGAGACAAAGCCAGTGGGAGAAAGAAATGAAAGGGGCATGTTGGGAAAGAAGGCCTTGGGGAGGAGACAAAAATAAAGCACTTTCTGAAAAGTAAAAAGGAAAGGGGAAGGGAGGAAAGGATGGCAGCAAGGCTGAGGCGGAGCAGTGCCATGACTAAATATCCCTGAGTGTGGAACCAAAACATATGAGCATGGGAAAGCAGCCTACAGATCCTGCAAAATGGTCCTCTCATTTTACAGACGAGGAAACAGGAGGTCCAGGGAACTTAATGAACTTAACCTAGGTTTCAGCCAGTACAGGTAACAATTAAACCTCTGAAATGCAGGTTTCCTGGCTCCCCAACTCAGTCTATCTGTGTCCTCTCACCCTACTCCAAGGACAGGCATTAATTTAAAATTTTAGTTGGACAGAGAATTCTGCTAAAATCCTTGTGAACATTTAACTAGATGGGTGGGTGTAATTTTTTACAGTTCATCTGCGCACAGCAGAGCTCAGCCAGTGTCCAGTAATCACTGGTCGCCACAGTTCTTAGCCAATGGCCACAGTGCATGGTGAGCATGGTCCTGGACGGGGAGTGGAGAGAAGGCATTGGCAGGACAAAGCAGAAAGTCCATGAAGGGCTTTAGGCACTTCCATGTGACACTCAACTCAGAACATTGGCCATAAAGAGAAGAGTTGGCTTGAAGAGAGGAGTGCAAAAAAAGTTTTCTCTATTTTGAAAGATTGGGGGCAAGGTGGGAAGCTTTAAGACCAAGTAAAGAAAACAGCACTTCACTTCTATCTACACACCCCCTCCCCATCCTCCAAGCGTCTGAGTTTACCAGTGGCAGAGATTATGAGATTCACATGCAATTGTTAAAGACAATGATGATTTTAGCAAAGTCATCTCATAACGTGGTAGGAAAAGCAGAGTTGGGAATTAGGAGAATCTGGGTGCCGGTCTCAGCTTGACCTTGAGCTAATCACTTCCCTTCCTGGGTCTCAGTTTCCTCATTTGTAAACAGAGCAGCCGAACTGTCTAAGGTTCTGCTGTTCTGTGATGTTGGTCTTGATTACTGAAAGGCTGAAAACAACACATGCAGATACTTGTTTGGACAGCAACTGTTAAGGTCTTCCCCATTCCCCACCCCAATCGAAAGGGCCAAACATGCAGGAAGACAAGAGCGGGAAACCAAACAGGTGAGCTTGTGGGGAGAGAGCAGCTTGCCAGCCATCCCAGCCAGCCTGCCTTTCTTAGTTGCTACTCTAACCAAACAAACCTCCAGTTAAAAATGAGAAACCCCTCCCCTCACACTCACTCGACTTCCAAATTAAAAACATTTTACAGGTTAGTAAATCTCCAGCTGAGGTGATGTAGCAAAGAACAGCTGTGAAGTAATTTTGATAATGATGAGAATAATAACCACATGGCAAGGTTCAGGGCTTTGCTGTTGCAGCTTCAGTGCTCCTGAATAGATAAAAGTGATTAAATACTCCTGATTATCCCTGACCAATATGTAATGGATTTACAGCCCTTTCAATTAGTCAGTATTTGCTTAGGACTCATTATTTTGTCTTTGGTTAAGTAATCAGCCCAGAGACCGCATGTTCTGTCTAATTCCTCTGAGCCGAGTCGGTGCAGGGCCCTGACCTTTGAAATGGCCATAGCTGCAAGGCAAGAATAACCACTACCACACAGCATCATGGGTTCTTCCAGCTAATCCTGACACCACAGGCCTGATCGATACACCTTAGTTTGCTACTAATGTCCTTACATCAAAATGGCTGATTTAGGATTGTGAATCTATCACTTTTCCTTCCCCGCAACCGCTCCACCCCTTGCCCTTTTAGCTCTGCTAGAAGAGCAGATCAGCAGCCACCACCATAAATAAAAGTAGAACCTTGTCTTGGGCCCATGACACTGTAACTAATATCATTCAGCATGGCAACACACAAGTTGAATAATCAAAGAAGACGTTCTGCTTTCAAGGCACTACTCTATTTTTAAGTATTAGCCTAAACAGAACAGCTTGAAAACATTATTATAGCCAGAAACATCCCCCAAAATTTTTACCATTTTCCCCAATTTTCCATATGAACAGTAAAATATGAGGGCCTAGTCCCTCTGTAAAAATATACTGTAATTTTTTCATGGGTCTTAGAGTCAACAGTATATTCAGACACATAAAACCGATTGCAGACAGGAAGATAAAGATAAACTGTTGCTTAAAAAATGTTGCACATAGTTAATCCCTTCCCACACATGAATAGGGCTAGCTTTTAAGATAATGGTCTTCAGCAGCTAAAAAACAATCTTTAATTTCCACCTTACAAACAAAGGCCTTATAGGAACTATAACCCCTCTGCACTTGTCATATAAATACATGACATATTTGCAAGCTGCTTTGGTGATTAGAGTTGCACCTGATACTGTGAGCTTGGACATACATGTTGGCAAAGTGCTCTTTTTGCCTCCTAGAGGGGTTGGCTTTTGTTAATAGTGTAATCAGCAATGTTTATGGATTCATGAGCTCCTTATAGTCACCTCCCTTAGTTGCAGCTGCATTATCGAAGTTGCTCTCATATCTTTTGGCACAAAAAATAAATTTACTTATGTGTACTGATTAGAGTACTAGACCACTTTGAATAAGGTCCATCCCCGACCTATTAAAAAAATGCTACTAGAGGGTGCTCTTTGGATGGTGATAGTTGATAATACCTTAACTGCTCTGTTAGTCACCAGATTTTAGAAAAGATTAAAATAGGCAGCTTATTTAAAAAAAAAAAAAATGTATGAGCCCCTACAACTTGCTAGGAGAAAGCAAAACAATGGAAAAAATTTTATTTTCTCTTTCATCTTGACTTACTGTGAGATGCTGGAAGAGCCACGCTCTCATGATATTTGTTGCTACTTTGGGGAAAATGCCTCTTTTCTTCTGGCGTTTTTTGTCTTTGTCCGGATCATCATCGTCACCTGTACCAGGTGAAGCTACACTGTTGTCTAAACCATCCCCTAGTAGAAAGAAATGAAAATACATTAAGAGAAAACTTAGAAAGGATGCCAACAACAACGTGCAGCTAATGATGAGCTCAGCTAAGCTTGTTGAAACAAATCCATTAAGCGGGTATATTCTCTTTCATTAAAGTATAATTGGAGACACAAATATGTAAAAGACAAAATTAAACCAGGCCTCTTCAAATGTTAATTTTGTGTGTCTCACACTCGCCCATATCATTAATTCAATTATAATTGTGTGCTTGACATAGTGCAGTAGCTCTTTGTCAATTATGGAAGCCAATGTGGGAAAACCGCCATCAGAAAACCCATTCGGTGAAAATGCATCCCCATGCCCGTAGTGAACACATACTGTAGGGTAATCAAGTTAAATGTTCTGTAGTCTATATATTCTAGGCTGCCTTCATAGGTGACAGTAACTGTGTCACTGTTCATTGCACATAACACACTGCCTGCTCAGCTCCTCCTAGAACTGTCACCTCCTAAACACACACATTCACACACTCATCATATGACCCTGCACTAGGCATTTGCATGACAGAAAAACTTTCAGCTCTCTGCACCACTGATCATTATCATGAAAAAAAAAAAAAAGATACACATCAAGGTAGGGTGCTCACTTAATCAGAAGTTTCTATCAACATTTTTCTCTTCTGTGCTTTTCTCCGGCATTAATTGTGCATTAGCAAAAATCATTTACTTTTAACAGTCATAGTTATTTTTTCTTGCCCTCCGGCAAAAATGCCTTGAAAGCCTGCCTGGAGGGCATCTAAATTATGTATCTGAAAAACTCTTCTGGCAAGGCATTGCAGGACCCCTACTTTCTTAAAATTCATACGAGCACGTCTTCCTGTTTTTGGGAAGGCATCAATCAAGAGCAGCAATATATGCCATATTCCTACATTAATATTTGAACTAATAACTTTAAAAAAAGGAAAGAAACAAGATCCGACTTGTGGCATAATCAAATGCAAAATAAATGAAGAATACTGGGACAGCACCGGGGCTTTATAGATGGCTGTGTTTTCCTTGCACATCATTAGCCTGGAGCCACACGAAAGAGGAAAACAGAGAAGTGGAGAGTTTATGCTCCCTGCTGGTGTTTAAGAAGCCGGGGTCCTGGAAGGACATCTGGGAATTGCGCTGAGATGGGGGTTTTTGTAATTTAAGAATAGACATTCATTAGCAGTAAATGCTATAAATCCCATGCTAAGTAAAAACCTTGTCCAAGAAAGCTTAAAACAATAAACTCTGTGCTCAATGTAGCCCGAGCTAGACGCTCTGTAGCTTCCCGAGGAATGCTATAGATCCACCGGCCCATTTCCAGACGGCTCCCTCCTCTCGGAGAGCGAATGCTAGGAATACATCCTGCCCAATGGGCCACTCACCCGCTAACTTCTGGGTCTGCTCTGTGGGCCTCCCTGTACCTGTTCTTTCCCTTTCTCGCCAGAAAAAAAAAAAAAAATCATACACAAAAAACCCTCAACCTTCTTTGACCAGAGAAGCAGAAAAGCCACAGCAAAGAGCTGGCAGATTAATTTTATTGACATTTCCATTTTCACGGCAATGCGATACCCTCCATCACATGGAAGAGATGACCCTCACTATTTACAGACTGACAGGCCACTTCATTACAACCACCCTGCCCCAAGGCAAAGCAGCTCCCTTCCATCTGCCCAAACACTAGAGCATGACCCCGAAGTTGCTGTTCTCTTTTTCTTTGCCTTCTGTTATGATTTAAAAAGAAAAAAAAAAAAAAAAAAAGCAAGTCAGAGGGACACCAAATAGTCAAAGAACTAATCAGAGTACAGGGAAACAAAAGGTATTTGATTTTTTTGAATATTGGATATATGGAGTCTAGTCTTCAACCATCTACCCTTCCTGCACAGTCATATACACCAGGGGGTTGCTTGCACAAGGAGACACATGCACACACACGCTCAAGCTTGCGCGGGCACACGCACACACTCTTTCCACCCTGCCAAGGAACTGCTGCAAGGCAAATTCTCACCCACACTAATGGCTTCTGACTGCTCCTTGGCAACCCTATCATTTTAACCTGGGTGGATGTGCTCTCCAAAATGCAGACGCTGGAGCGATCTCATCAGCCGTTCATGTGACACAGATGGAGAGTGGCTATTAGGAGCCAGGCAGTGGGCCTTGGGGATCTGAGGTGCTGTTCTGTAGCCGGAGGTGATTTTGAAAAGCAGTACCCGGAGATGAGGAAAAAAAACCCTCACTGCAAGTGCAAGTTTGAAGTCAGTCAGTCTGTCTGTCTACTTACCATGGATAAAGATATCTTGTCTCAACGTAAAATCTAAGTGAGCTATCTGAATGTATATTTCATATAATGTATATATGGAATATCCCTCCCTTCAATGTCTTCCAAATATAAAAACACACTCTGTAAACAATGCCTGTGTGTATATATTTCTTCCTAAGCACATATGGTTTCTGTGTATATGTTTAAGCTGAAATTGTCAGGATTTTGTTAAAATCTCATTTAGCTTTTTTTGATAGATTTTTGAATATCTTTATTTTAAAAGGTTAATGGCTTAATTGAAGGAAGTTTGACAACAAAAAAAGCATTTGCCTTTTTAACCCAATCAATGATCTTAAAAAAGAAAGGCAGCGTTTCTACAGTGCATTTTCTTTTGCTTAAAAGCAAACAGTGCTGCAAATACCTTCAAATTCTACGATTCACTATATTTAGCTCAAGAAAAAAACAACATAGCTAGACTGTGCATTCTTTGATGACTGACAAACTAAGAGAAGATAGGTGCAGTGCATGACTTTTAATATACAGCAGTCCATTTATCTAAATGTTGCAAATATTTGAATTTAAATCCAGTGTAGTAAATACTTATAAAGAAAAATGTCTATTTTTATATTAATAACTAGATATTAGAAACTAGATCTCTGTATTAATATTAATGTTTATACCTTCACAGAACGGGGAATTTTCCTCTCCCAAATACAACAATAAATACCATCGTTTTTCCTCCAAGGGACTTGTGAGCCAACTTCAGAGCAGAGGACAGGCAAGAGTATAAAGAATATTTTAAAAAGGCAACTGTGTGTTCTTCAACCTAAAATAAAATTTCACAGATGATGCTAGAGTTAGTAACTCAAAGTAGATATTGTTTTCTTGTTTTAAGGCTGTGAGTGTGTAAGATAGCTGGCAATCCTTAACACATGTGCCAAAAGAGTATATGTGCTGAAAAGAACACAGGTACCAGCACAGACTCATGTGTACAAGAGGTATATGAAATAATATTGTATGTCCCAGCATCTGAAGTTATGACTCAAAATTGTGAAATCCTGGAGGGCAGGAACTATTTCTTTTTATCTGGAGTATATGACCCAGAGCAGATACCCAGTGATTGTTAAGTGAGCAAATGACTGAACTAATCAATGAGCTTTCCCAAGGTACAGGGAAAGATAGGTGGGGCCCTCCTCTCTTTTTGACACTACTCATATTGTGGTAATTGAGTTCATTATAGCACCTAAAGGATGAGGGTGGGTTGCCTGTGTGCAAATAGTAGTTTCTGAACATGTCGGGGAACAGCCCATTAGGGGCTTTTTGAAGGCCTTTCTACCAGCATTACCACCTCTGATGATGGAAAACTAAATAAATACCGGGCATGATCCCTTTAAAAGGTTGCTAATCCCTCGATTAAGGGTACTGCCTAAGTTTTGGCCAAAGACACTCAAAATAGCTGTGTGTTACTGGAACATATTGTTTGTGATCATGGAAAGGAATACGGAATGATTGTGGACAGATAACATTGAAGCAGAAGAGATCATGAGGGGAGATTGTTCAAAAACATAGGTCCCCAGGCCCTTATCCTGGCCTTTTGAATCAAAATATCCTAGGGCATTGGCCAGGAATTTGTATTTTTAACAAGTTCCTTGGGTGTGCTTATGCAATCAGCCCAACACTGGTTCTTGAACCAGCTTTTGGAAGTCACTGAACTACCTGACCTTCTAACTTGGAACAAGAAACAACCTCAGGAACAGGTACGTAGTTAAAATTCTTTTTTACTCCCATGAATGGAGTTAGCAGTCACAGAGGGCAACTAAAGTATGACTTGGGCCATACACACTCCAGAAAAGTCATGGGTTCTCTAGCACATGTACCAGCCCACATAATGTAACCCCATCCTAGTCTTCTGATGCTGAGGATTTAAACAGGAAGAAAGAAGCTGTAGAACATCGAAATTCTCAAAATGCAAACTGGCAGCTAGGAAACTGTGAGAAATGCAAATTCTAGGGCCCACCCAGACCTACTGAATCTAAAACTCTGGTAGTGGGGCCCAATAATCTGTATGTTAAGCCCTCTGGAGAGTTCTGATGCCTGGCGCAGTTTGAGAACCATTGCTGTACAGCCTAGAAAACATCCCTTTGGTCCGCTATCCCTGGTTGTTGTAGCCTCCCTGAGCCTAATCGGTGGGTCCTCCTCCCGTTTGAAGACTCCAAAGTATTTTGAGAGCACCTCTAGCTGGATTTATACCCATGCTCTAGAGGAAGTTGCACATGCTTTCCACAGCTGAGCAGACCAAGGGCATTGCTCTCATAAGTAACCCCCGTACACACCTACCTATCAGAGCAATGCTGGGAGAGAGCCTCGTTGCAGGAAGCTAAATCCTAGATACTGTTGTTATCCAGGGGTAGATGTAACCCATATCCACAGCTGTGTACCCAGTGAATCAAGGAAGGACCCATTGATGATTTTGAAGCAGAAATTCCTATCCATAAAATTCTTGGTCACAAATATGACACAGGAATAAGAATACCACTTCTTTTCATTGGCATATTGTCTTATTCCATTTAGCCAAAAATCTGTTTATATTTTAGACACCAATTGCTAGGTTTGGAATAAAGAAGTGATAAAAATAGTAATGGATGTGCTATGATGAGTCCAATGCCATAGGATGAGGCCTTTTTTTTTTGCCCTGTCAAAAACATACTATAACAACCAAGAGGGGTTTAGTCCATCTCCTTCTATCCATCCTCCCTAAAACAGACATCGACCAGTGAGGAAACTGAGGCCAGGAGGTTAAATCCTTCTCTAGGATGCCACAACTATATGTGGTCAAGGTTAGACTGGAGTCCAGGAGTGGCAGCTTCAAGTGCAATGTGACTATCACTGGTTTTCTCACATCAGTATTGTAAATTATCTATTAATTGAACCCTGTTACAAAGCAAGGCTTGATCCTATGGGTAAAAGTCTAAGGGCAGAGGAGAGATCAGTTCCGGTGCCAAGGGGCTTGGACTGAGCTAGAGCAGGTCCAGGTTGGCCTTGAACTGAATTGTGCAAACTTTTCTCTAAAAAGTCAGCCAGGGCATGCAGGGATTTTAGACATATTCAAGCGTCTTGAAGACCCAGGATTTTTATAACAGGTTTGTTGTGGTCCACGTGGACACCCTGATAAGAACAGCATCAGACCAACCTCCAGAGCCCAGAGAGAACCTACCATCCATGTAGCCAAGATCTCATGGGCTTCCCTACCATCACTGCACAGCACAATTAAACACTTCGTGGAACTGTGATTAAAATGATGTATTCCCCTTCCTTAAAGATACAATAATGTTTCTATGGTACTTGGCATACTGTCAAATAACAAACATCTAAAACTGACCTCTCAGTCTTGTATCTTCAGAAAAATAACTAGAAGAGATGAATATGCATATTGGCTAATAGTATTTTTACCTCTACTGGGTAGTTGGTGATGCTTTATTTAATCCTTGCTTCTCCTATTTTAGATCACATTTAATAAAGACCTTCATATCAAATATATGTTAAGTTAGTAAAAGAATGATGTCTCTTCTGGAAGAATATATCCTTTCCTTTCTCCTCTTTGATAAAAGGAAATTCACTATATTCATCATCATTTCCTGCAGAGTAAATTCACTAAAATCACACACACACACACACACATCTTCCAAACAACCTCTTTCCAGGCATTAGGTATATTTATGAATACATGGATAGTTGTATATATATATGATTTTAAATCTGTATTAAATCAAATTACAGTGTATTTTGCAAGGAGGTTAGGAAAATGGTAGCTTCTTTAAAATATTCACCAATCTGTATACATTTGTCCAAATATATTCGAGGATAAACTGAATATCTTTACCTGTGGCCATATGTAAATATACACACACACATAGATTTATACAGTTCATAAAATGTTTTAATTTATTGTTTAAACAGAGTAGTCCCTTTTCTACACCAGTTCTTATTTCTGGAATATCTCCTCCTCTTCTTTATCAACACTGTTGTCACTTTCATTATCATCATTACCACAATTAATTTTCACTGGGCACTTGCAATGTTCCTTATTTAATTCTCATAACAAATAAATGAAATAATATTCATCATTTAATATTTTTTAAGTTTATTTTTAAATATTTAATCATGTAATATTATCAACTCCATTTGACAGATAAGAAAACTGAGACTTGGAGAAATTAGGTAACTTGTCAGAGTTCATACAGTTAGTAATTGGCCGAGTGTCATTTGTACCCCAAACCCATTCTCACAAATTCTATCCTCTACCACACACCACTGGGAGGAAAAAGATATGTATAGGGTAAGATGTGTCTCTAGATTTCTAGTAAGTGAAGTTAGATTCTGGATTAGCCCTCACTGCTCAAGAAACAAATCCAAAGACTGTGAACTTTTCCCCAAAAAGTCAGCTGGTGCCTACAGGGGCTTTAAATATATTCAGTACAGCAAATGCTCCTGTTTAGTCACATTTATGCCCCAAAGAGATATTGGGTGACAGCACATTTAAAAATAAATACGAACCAAGAAGCAAGCAGATGTATATTTTTATACAGACAGGCATATGAATTATCTATAGTTATTACTGTTTCCTATGGATCTAAAGTTCAGATTAAATCTGATTTTGAAACGAAGGAGACTGTTGAATTTTAAAGACTTTTCTGAACCAAGGGATTTCTCATGATTCCATGCATTTAGTCCCATCCCCTTGGCCTGGAATGTCCGTTTGCCTCAGTTTTTGCTCAGCCCATCCCATTCTTCTTTGTCAGGCAAACTCCTATTCCATCCTCAAAACCCAGTGAAAAACAAACCTCCTTTATAAAACTTTTCCCAGTTCACATTAACAGAATTAAGGCATGATTCTTCTCCTCTTTCCGTAGTTTGTTCTAACCTCTGTTTTACTTTTCCATTTTGCAGTTTATCTGCTAAAAATTTATATTTACTTTAAAAAATATTTTTACATTACTTTTGTAAATTTATATTTACTTCTCTGTTTTGCAGTTTTTCTTTTTACTAATTTGTCCCACTCAACTGTGAGCTTTATAAGGCAGGGGCTATGTCTTATTCATTTCTGAACCACAGGCCCTGACACAGAGTAAACACTCAAATGTTAGTGGAATGGATAGATGGTAGGGAGAGCCTCTAGACATATTTTTAAGACTCTGTGAGAATGCAGCTTGCTTTGAAGAAAGTGCCCTAGAAGGAGATTCCCAGGCTCTAGTAATTTGTTCTAGTGGTCACCAAGCCTTGGACTCTTTCCTTCCCTTTACTCTCCCTGGCCCTGTGGGCCTGGGGTCATACCTGCCCAGGCAAAGTGTTTCCCTGGATGCAAAAATGTATTGTCCTCCTTTAAGATGGTCTCTACACATCTGAGACACCTGTCATGTATTGTTTATGGAAAGGGTGCTCCATCTCAAATCTGCCCCATTCCAATGGGGAAGAGAGAGTGCTGGGATGTGCTAAAGGGCTGCCCATTGTCCAGGCCCTTCAGATTACTCGGAAGCCGTACAGTCAGAAATGAAGTATAACGTAGCCATAGAACTGCAACACACGCTACTTACTCAACTCATTTTCCGTAATCATTTTTTGATGCTTTTCCCTCTTAATATAGTACCCTGAAAACAGGATTGAAATGTACTAAGAGTCAAAAGACACATATGTTTTCCTGGGGTCGTCAGGGATGACCTTCCAGGAGTTTAATTTAGGGCAACCCACTGAGAAACCTGCATCAGGGTTTCAAACGAAAAGCAAAAAAAAAAAAAAAAAAAAAAAAAAGCCTTTGCCCAGTTCTATTTTAGAATACAGCCTTGCAAAACTCGCTTTCCAAGAATCAACAGCAAAGAAAATCTTTCGACTTGCAATTTATGTTTTTGTTTTTGTCCTTTTCACATTAAATCAGGTTGGGAGGGGGACGGGCAGAGAGGGATTGTAGACCCAGAAAGGTGGGGAGGGTGGGGGTGAGAGGTGGGGTGAGGGGCCAGCAGTGAGACCTGCTAATTACTGATCTCTCTTACTCTCCTGCTGTGCTTAACTGTCTGGACATGTTAAAGTGAAATTTTTCTGTGATTTTTCAAGTGACTAGTTCATGGCCCACTAGCATGGAGGGAAGCAGAAGAGATGAAATGCTTTCGTTTACATGCAACATTTACTAACCGTGTGGGTTTTCCGACATTAAAGGGAGGACAGTGACCCAGGCCACCTTTTTCACACTCAAAAGAGCACTGAAAAAACAAGTCTTCATCGGCTTACCTCAGGCTTCCCTGGTCCCGAACACCCTCCCCCCGGGGTATGAGCAGAAAGGGAAAAAAAGAGGGGATTTTATGCTCCTTTCTCTTCAACTTCTCAGGCGGTATAAGCAGCATTTAGCAAATTCAGCCCCAAATGGCTCCAAATGCTCAGAGCTGCAGGGGCTCATTCTTT
The DNA here is from genome assembly GCF_015220235.1 of Choloepus didactylus. Lineage (NCBI taxonomy): Eukaryota > Metazoa > Chordata > Mammalia > Pilosa > Megalonychidae > Choloepus > Choloepus didactylus. Next base: position 144,593,835 of record NC_051310.1, on the reverse strand, counting down.
GTTATCCTCCCTCTATTTACACAGGATTTACGCAGGCTCTCCACTGAAGAGACCAAAAGCAACTTCCATTCTCAGGGGCTCGGCCCTGGATTGTGGCCACGGAGCTTCACCCTGGCCTGTGACCGGGGGTTTCTGCAGCCTGGAGATGGCAACAAGCTGCTCTCTAACCCAGGCGATCCCGAGACAGCCTGGCTGTTTCAAGCAGCTGCAGAGCGGTCAGGCCCACAGAGAGGCGATAACCTTCCAGAAGAGAAACGAAAATCCAGCCAAGGCTGTGGAGATGTGTCCAGAGACAAATAACATGCACTTTAAAATATGCATCTATATGATATAATGGAAAGTGGTGAGTGGAAAAAAAAAAAATTCAAACTGTAGCTTGGATGAAAACCACTTCACCCACTGGTTGGAAAAATAAAGTGTAAAAACAGACAGATGGACACATATGTAAATGTGGCTGTGTTTTAGGCTTTTCCTGGCAATGTGAGTGTCGTAGTACAGTTTTGCACGCCTGTATTTTCCATATCATGTGGAATCCTGTTAACTGTTGAGCAGAAACATCCTCATACTGGTCCTTGACCAAATCAGTCCCCTCGCTTTACCAGTCAGAAGCCATAAAATGGCTTTGTTTATTGACTGGAACCCTCTAATCCTTTATAGCAGAAGTGAATGGAAGCTTGTTAACACTCTTAGCCTATTCTTCATTTAATTTGGTTATTCTCATTTAAAATATATATATAATATATATATTTTATTATTTCACTTATAAATTTAAAAATATTCCATGAAAAGCTATCTATTCTCCTAAGACTCCCACAGAATTCTCTAACGGATAGTGACTGAATCCAGTAGAAAAGTATATTCCTTCGCCATTATCATTCAGCCAATTGCTTAATCTCTGTGGTGGAGGATAAAAGAATGTACTTGTTACTCAGTTACCTGATGAGTACATATAAAAGTTAAGAGTATGTTCTGAAGTTAAGTCACTGTACATCATAATAAAGCTCTTCTGGGCAGTCTAATGATTCATTTTTAGTGATCTCTCAAATGCCCTTTTCCACAGTTAACACTCAGATTTTATTAAGGTAGAAAGCAGGGACAAATGTCCACTCAAGTCCCAGCTCTCAAATTTGACTCTACTTGCACTACACTACCTACAGCTAAAGCTTTTTTTAATGTTCTGTTCACCTCCCTGGAGTGGCATTTCAGCTAACAGAGTTCACAATCTTTCAGCTCTAAACACAGAAGGCTGCTATCTTCAAGTCATCCTAGGAATGTGCCAGATACCATCATCTCCCTCCTGCTACACAAAGAACCAGAAAGAGAGAGAGAGAGACAGAGAAGACCAAACTGATCAAGTTACCAACAGCCCAGAATGCCCTCTCAGAAGGTTAATCTTTGAACCAGTAAATGTTATAATTAGGAGCCTTGAAGTTGGGCTGAGGCTGGCCATTGAAATAAAGACCCTAAAAGAGAAAGTATGAATGGAACACATCTCTTTCAACAAATGGTTTGACACGAGGGTCATGATTTTTATGGGGAATTATACAAAAATGAGTTGTTATGATATATGAGTCTCTTTCTCACATCTCTACAGAAGAAAAAAGGTGGTTGGAGAGATATGTCTTCCCAATTTCACTTTAGCTATGTTTCAGTACAAATTGTGAAAATTATGCAAATAACAATTTTGGCACCTTTGCTAGAGGAAAACATTATTAAATTATGCTCTAAGTATTTTGTCTGCTTTAGTAATTACTCTCATGTAACTGTAAATATAAATAGCTGTTATTCTGTTTAAATTTTTAATCATGCAAAATATTGTCACACAAAATGTCCTTCTGTTGCAGTCTAACTGGGATTTTCTTTTTTAAAATATCCATATTTAACTGAAGTGGACTATTTTTAGCATTGTAAAGTGTCTTAGTAAAGATAGCTGGCTAACATCTCTGAATCAACAGGTCTTTTACGGAAAGATATGGCCTTTATATTTGCAAAAAGAATTTCCTACAACAGGCTATTTATTCAAAATATATATCTGGCATTCTGTACAGGATTTAAAACCAGGACATAATTAGGCTGCTTCCAAGAGTGTAATAACTATATCAAACCTACATCTTTCAGATATGAACTAATAATAATATTCTCATTTTATCATTTACTATGGGATTTTAATATCTTATTGTATCTTTTAGCATACTTGGATATTAAATGAAACGTTAAATATCAATCAGCTTTTGGTAATGGATGGTGGTGATGGTAGCACAACATGGTGAACATAATTAAAAGTACAAAAAATATATCTGAGTATGATTAAAAGGGAAAATGTTAGTTTGTATATGTGGTAATAAAATAAAAAAATTTTAAAGAAATCCTAAAAGATCTCTAAGTTAAACCATGGACTACAGTCAATAGTATAATTATAAAAATGTGCTTTCATCAATTGTAATTAATATACCACACCAATGCAAAAATAGTATGGCATACAGGAATCCTGCATTTTAAGCATGATTGTTTTGTAAACCCACAACTTCTCTAATAAAAAATATATTATCAGCAATAAAATTTGTTAGAATAATAAAAAAGCAAAATTCTACCCACAGCAGAATCCTTTCATTAAAGGCCATTTTTAATTTTTTAAGGCCTTTACTTCATTTTCATATTTACTGACCAAAACAAAAATAGGGACAATGTGTTTTTTTCTAAAACCGTTGATCAGTTTGAATTCTTTAAGGTGATATTTCTCTGTGGATGAACTTATATCAGCAGATATCATTTTCAATAGCAAAAGAACAACAGAAAGTCTCTCTGAATATTTCTTCCATACTGTCAAAATTATTGTAAAATGAAAATAACAGGATATTTTAATAAAGGTGGAACTTTGCAACTGACATTGTTAAAACATACCCCCCCCCCAAAAAAAAAAATCCTCATTATCTTAAAAGAAAAGATACCCATCTCTATGTAATAATAATGTTTAGTAAGGGAACTGGATTGAAAGATCTGTCAACATTTCCTGTATGAAATTTTTAGGGAGCTAGTCATAGCTACAAATAGAAAAAAGCACAATAGCACCTATGAAGCTGATTGCTAGTTTTAAGTGAATATTTTAACCAATATTTTTTACTTCTGATTTAGATCAAATTTGTTTAATGTTAGAAAAATTATATTCTGTACATTATTCAAAGAAAATTTTCACACAATAGCACTTCCAAATATAACTGAATTTTTGCTTAAGAAGTTTATAAATTTTAGTTGCTACAATCTTCAAAAGCAGCTACTGTGCATTTAGGCATTATATTTCTTAAAATTGTTTTAAATAAATTTATCATGATTTAAGAATAAGCAGGTATGTTCTTATATGTATTGCAAACAGATATTCACAACATATATTTAATAATTAGCCCTAAGGGAAAAAAAGTGATGTGACTGTTAGCAAGAATAATCTAAGGTAAGGTAGCATAAGTTGATTATTCTTCAGATAGCAAATGTGCTAGAGAACCATAGATGCATGGGGCCCATTAAGAGTACACTTTAAATGAGAAGTGACTGTTAATGGGTATGGAGTTTCTTTTTGGGGTGATCAAAATGTTCTAAAACTGACTGTGGTGATGGTTGCACAACTCTGTGAATATACTAAAAACCATTAAATTATACTCTTTACCTGAGTGAATTTTATGGTATGTGAATTATATCTTAATAAAGCTTTCATATACATATAAAGAATATATTTTATCCTCCTTATACAAAGATGTATGCTGGAAAAAACATAAAAGTCTGGTAGCTAGGTTTGAAGGTATCTACCTTTTCTGAATTATTTCAAAACAATATGAATTTAAGGTTACCTAATTAATGTCTCATCTCAGTACCTTGTGTAAGGACAAGCATATGTACTCAAAAACATTTGGGATGCAGAAACCTCTTTTGTTGCTCAGATGTGGCCTTTCTCTCTGCGCCAAGTCTGCAGGTAAACTCACTGCCCTCCCCCTACATGAGATGTAACTCCCAGGGGTGTGGAGCTCCCTGGCAACATGGGACATGACATGCAGTGATAGGTTGGCCCTGCCATTGAGGGAATGAGAAAACCTTCTCGAACCAAAAGGGGGAAGTGAAATGAAACAAAATAAAGTTTCAGTGGCTGAGAGATCTCAAATAGAGTCGAGAGGTCATTCTGGAGGTTACTCTCATGCATTATATAGATATCCCTTTTTAGTTTTTAGTGTATTGGAATAGCTAGAAGGAAATACCTGAAACTGCTGAACTGTAACCCAGTAACCTTGATTCTTGAAGACGATTGTATAACTATCTTACACCGCGTGACTGTGTGATTATGAAAACTTTGTGGCTCCCACTCCCTTCATATAATGTATGGACAGATGAATAGAAAAAAGAGGACAAAAAGTAAATGAATAATAGGGAAGGATGGGGGATGGGGTGTTTTGGGTGTTCTTTTCCACTGTAACTTTTATTCTTATTCTTTTTTGTGTATGGTAATGAAAATGTTCAAAAATTGAATGTGGTGATAAATGCACAACTATATAATGGTGCTGTGAACAACTGATTGTATACCAAGGATGACTGTATGATATGTGAATATATCTCAATAAAACTGAATTTAAAAAAAAACAAAAACATTTGGGATGAATTTTATATATCATACATATTACTAAGGTATGCATTATGGAAAGTAGATTGACTTTAATACCAAAATTAACCTTTCATCATTCTTCATTCCCTCTCATTATAGAAGAACCCTGTCCCAAATTATCTGCTTCTTTCAAGGCTTACTTTAACACCCATTAACTTCAGAAGTCTTACACACATGCACATGCACATACATATACTACTTCTACATTTCTTCAACCCAATAGATTGTAAGCTTCTTCAAGTAAAGAATTACATATTTCTATTTTTAATATCACTCTTATAACTTTGTATAACATTATGGGTGTAGTATGTGTCTAACCTACTCTTGAATGAAAATGGATGACTCTTACTCCTTGGAATATGCTTTTATTTTTTATAGGCTTATATCTTTAAAAAAATGGAAATAGAAGCTATTTAAAATGTTGATCTCTAAGAATTGAAAACCAGCCATAGAGTTTATGCTTCATAAATATTGGAGGCATTAATTTGTAAGACACACTGCCTGGAAGAAGCAGCTTCATTGACACAGACAATAAACAATAGAGGTATGCGACATTTGGAAGAGTGTCCTACATGGTCCACCTTTATTTTTCTAAATTTCTAGCTTCATTCTATTTCTCTGTTTGTACATTGGAGGGTCAATCTTGATACCTCTTTGCCCCTACGACCTGTCCCTATACCCCATCCGCTCATAAACAGAGAGGTACATGTCCACGGGGGAAAATGGTGATGCAACAGAAGAAGCATAAGCTGTGGAATAAAACAAATCTTCAAATGAATTCCCAGGTCTATTTCTTACTGGTTGAGTGGGAAACTTGGTCAAGTGATTAACCCTGTGAATCTCAGTTTCCTCATCTATAAAATGGGAAGAATCACATGCATCTGAAAAATTTATTGTGAAAATTAAATGAAATAAAAAAGAGTAATAGATATGATTTGTTAAATCCCTAATTTGTAGCAAGTGCTTTTCACTTATTAACAAGCTTAGGTAGTTTATACACAACATTTGGTCCTACACAGTACCTGACACAGCAAAGGCATATCAATAAGTATTAGCTGTTTCCTTTCTTGAAATGAGCCAATAGGAATGGATAAACAAAAATGTGGCATATCTGGATAAACCCTGAAACTCAGAGGTACCAGTCTCTCCAAGAACATCAACCAGTTTCATTCCTCTACCCCATAAGGTCAACACCCCTTTGAGCACAAAGAAGTTAAAATGGTCATTGTCCAGATATCCCTGACAAGTAAGAGAATGATCAAATGAGAGGGAGGAGGTGTAACTGAGAAATTAGGATTTAACAAATGATTATGACTACTGACTCAGTATATAGATATTTCATTTTAGTTTCTAGTGTATTAGAATAGCCAGAAGGAAATACCTGAAATTGTTGAGCTGTAATCCAATAGCCTTGATCTTTGATAATGATTGTACAACTATTTAGCTCTTATTGTGTGACCATGTAATTACAAAAACCTTGGGACTGACCCTCCCTTTATCCAGTGTATAGGTAGATGAGTAATAACATAAAGACAAAAAAATAATAACAGTAGGGGGGAATGGGATATAGCATGTTCTGGGTTTTCTTTTTCTTTCTTTTTTTGGAGTAATGAAAATGTTCTAAAATTGTGGTGATGAAAGCACAACCATACGACGATACTGTGAGCCACTGACTGTATACTTTGGATGGATTATATGGTGCGTGAATATATCTCAATAAAATTGCATTTAAAACTGTGACATATCAATAAAATGGAATACTACTAAACACTAAAAAGGAACCAACTACTGACACATGTAAGATGTTGAATCTCAAGGTCATCATGCTAGGTGGAAGAAGCCAGACACCAAGATTGCATACTATATTATTCCAAATATATTTAATTCAATAAAAAGCAAATCAATGTATAATGACAAAAAGCAGATCAGTGGTTGCCAAAGGAGAAGTGCTGAGGGAAAGATGGACTAAAAAGAGGTATGAGGAAATTTTGGGGAAGTAATGGAAATATAAGTATTTTGATTTTGGTGCTGACTTCATGAGTGTCTGCAACTGTCAAAATTCATTGAATTTTGTACCTTAAATGAGTGCAGTTTTTGTAAGTAAATTTTACCTCAATAAAGCTGATAAAAATAATGTGAAGCAAATTATAGATAAACCTCTATAAACCTGTTGGTTAGCATAAAATAGATTTTAGTGGGAAAGGGGAAGTGGGAATTCTCCCGATTATTTCTGTGGAGTTCTGAAAGGATGAAATTATTTGGGGTTGCATTTTTAAGATGCTATGGGGAGAAGCCCAACATGATATTTATAAATTTGTTGGTTCGTATCATTTAACGTCATGAAGATGTAAAGCAGATGGTCAGAATTCATTTTGTACATTTTACTGAAGAATATTTTTCTCCATTGGCCAAATCCAATTCTATTATTAAAGAACTATTCAGACTGCTAAAACAACAATAAAAACATATCAGTAATAATCAAAAAGGTATGAGAAATGATTCTTTTATTCCCCTTTATTGGAGAAGTTGTGGGTTTACAAAACAATCATGCGTAAAATACAGGAGTCCCATATACCAACCTATTATTAACACCTTGCATAGGTGTGGAACATTTGTTACAACTGATGAAAGCACATTTTTAATAACTGTACTAGTAACTATAGTCCATGGTTTAGAGTTCACTGTTTGTATAGTGTAATTCCATGGATTTTTTTTAAATGTTACTCTATTACCATATATAGAATCTAACATTTCCCCTTTAAGCCACATTCAGATATATATTTCAGTGGTGATAATCATATTCACACTGTTGTGCTACCATCACCACCACCCATTACCAAGACATTTCCATCATTCCAAATAGGAACCCTGTACATTTTAAGCCTTAACTTCCCATTCTCTATCTCCACCCTGTCCACTTAGTAACCTATATTCTAGATTCTGACTCTATGAGTTTGCTTATTCTATTTCAAATCAGTGAGATCATACAGTATTTGTCTTTTTGTATCTGGTGTATTTCACTCTTCCAGGATGAGAAATATTTCTTAATAAATCATTTTTTAAAGCTTGTTTGGGGTATTCAGTATTAACCTTTCTCTGCTGACTATATGAAGATTTCACACTGGAGATCTTAGCCAAAATCAGAGGAAAATGGTCCTACTCATGAAAGACTGAGCACCCTTAAGATTAAAAATTAATGGGATATATAGAATTAACCCTAACCCTTACCAGCTAGCTCCATGCCTGCACATAATCTCTTAATCCACCATAGAAAGATGGAGAGGAACAAACATTTGTGGAGCACCTAGTATGCTCCAGGCACATTAGGTGTCATTTAATTTGCAGGCAATTCAGAGTTTGGTATTTTTAACCTTATGCTTTGAAAGCAGATAAATCTGGATAAGTGTAGCCACTTACTCATGCCTGATCATGGGCAAGGGATTCATCTGACTTTTGAGATGTGTGATGTTTGGCTCATATTAGATACTCAACAAAAATTTGTTTCATTTCATTCTCACTTTCTCCTTCCTTCTGTCATTCATTTAAATATCTCAATCATATGAAAAAAAATGAAAATAGAGTCACTGCTGGCTGAAAAACACTAGCTTAGGAAAAAAAAATCTCATTCTTCCAAAACACATACTTAAACAGCATAAAAGCAAAAAATCAGGTTTGCCACTACATGGGAAATACTACCACACCTAATGTCATCCATCTAATTCTCCTACAAAGATGAGGAGCTGAAAGCCATGTAATTATTAGTTTGCTATAGCACACCCCATACTTTGTCACGAAGAAAGAGAACTTGAGGGGCACCAACATGAACTTTATTCAGGCCGTTAGCTGATAAAACAGGAGCTGTAAAGGTCTTCGTTGGAGAGGAAAAGCTGTTCAACCATTTCCCGGGAGAAAAAGGAAAGGGTCTGCTCTCTGGGTAGATTTATTCATCTACCTGTGGTAAACCAGCCTATGAGAGAACTGACATCTTTGCTGCAAGATCGAACCACCAATCAAATAGCAGTCCAACCTTAATATGCTGATGTAGCAAATTTACGGATCTTGATCACACTAGGCTAGGGAGTCATTCTTCTCAGTGATAAAGTCCGTGAATGCACTCTTGAGAAGATAACAAATTAAAAACCAGCTGACTCGACATCATTTGAGTGAGGAATTCACTGCTGACCCAGTACAACACAATTTCTACCACCAGTCAGTAATCACTGAAGAGGTGACCAACTTCATTTCATAATCATAAAACTATTCCTAACAGAGGGTCTTAGCAAGATTAAATGGCAACTGTCTGATTTACATTATGCAGATCAACTAAAATTGGTAATGACTTCCTTGACTATTTATACTGAGTCTTGTTTTATGTGGAAATTCATAATTCTAAAACAAATTAGGAATTCCCAAAACATTGCATTGTTTAAATGATCAGAAATGTGAAAAAGACTATAACTTAGAGGAGTACTGTTACACTCCATTCTGAAAGTATATTTTATAACTATAGAATTTCTATTAAAATATCAAGTTTTTCTATACTTGACATGTAATTCTGGTGGAAAGTGAAGTTGACATCCTCTCTAGTGCAATTACAAGACATAAGGAAAAAAAATTACTGAACTACTTATTATGAGACCTCTGTTGTATTCTCAGAACTGTATGATCTTGGATAATAATACCTTATATTTATACAGTGATTTTTCAGTTTTCAAATAATTTTTCCAACTCTGGATCACCACAACATAGTGAACAGGGCATATATTATCCTCATTTTACAGATAAAGCAAGTGAGGTTAATGTTTTGCTAGCTCTTTGCCTTGGCCTCAACCATTTACCATTACTATAGTCTATAAATATTATTAGGCTGAACCTTATGAAATTGCTTATATTTGACCATTTTTGACCTACCAAAATCGCAGTTTTATAAAGCACTGTTTCCAGCTTTTACAGCAATCATAAGCTGGTTTTTTTTTTTTTTTTTTGCTTTTTCTGTATTTCAAGTTGCCCATTTTTAGCAATATGTCTACACTTACTCTTACAAATCTTGCCAATTATTTTCTCTTTCCATATTAAGTAGATAAAAAGATAAAAAGGAAATAAACACTAACAATGGAAGTTTTTGCCTATTATAAGCCAACAACTTTACACATAAAAAAACTACCAATGGACAATTTGGGGGGTGAGAGACTTTGCTGTGTCTTTAAACAGGGATGAAGAAAGAAGCCTTATCGTAATATTTAGAAAAAGGAAATATTCTTGTCAATTCTAATTTCAAACTTCAACAATAGTAATTAGCATTGAGAAATGATTAGAGCATATTCTATTATATGCCTCTGGAGAAATTTTCACTCTAATGTTTCCTATAGTAACAGCAAAATTAATAAAAACAATAATATTTATTGAGCACTTATTCTGTTCCAGGAACCCTGCTAAGCACTTTACATGAATTAATTTATGTAATCCTCACAACCTATAAAGTCTGATTTTCATCTTGCACACGAAGAAACCAAGGCTTAGAGAGGTTGAGTAATTTGCTCAAGGTCATAAGAGTGATAAATGGCAGAGGCATGGTGCACTCCCACACCCTTAAAAAACTGCAACAGACTGCTTCTTGTGATGGCTATCTCTGAGACTTCAGAGTCCATGTATCCAGACTTTTCCACCTTCTAATGAACTACTGAATCATTCAGCATTTCATGTTTTTGTGGCTGATCAGTTTAAAGTAAGAGGAAATTGACATTTCACTGTGAATGTAAGCATCGTGAGGACAGGTACTAGCTAGTGTCCATCGTATCAGCCCTGCACTCCCAGCACATAGAACAGTGCCTGGCACAGAGTAGGCATTGAATGGTAATAAGTGATAACTCTTGGTGGTTTTTCTCCTAAAGACTAACATTCAACTGTATTCTTTGTGAAAAAGTACAGAGCTCTCAGTGTCTTCCATTTTAAACATTACTGGACTTTGAAAACCTTCCACCACTGCCAACACCACCACCACCTTCAATTTTGTAAGCATCAAAATTGACTCATCTCACTGACAAAAATGTGATTAAAGAAGCCAACCACAGAGGTGGAGAAACCACTCCTTCCCCTTGAACAAATGCTGCTTTCTGATACCCATGATTGCTTTTCTTCTCTCGCTAAGGTTCAGTAAGTACTGAAAGCTCGGGCCCAGTGAATATGGGTCAGTTTTGTAACCAAACAGCTCCACCCCGTTCACTAGCATGGAATCAGTTAACAATCCTGCTAGTTCTCCAAAAATAAACCCTGATAACAATAATAAAGTAATTGGTCCCAGAGGTTATTTAGGTACTGCAGAAGTCTTAAAAACACTATTACCTCCCATAGTGATTTGCTGGCCTTTCCATACTCCAACCAGCACATTGGGACTTCTAAATTACATACCATAATTGACATAAAATATCTGTTCCATCAGTGAATATCTTTATTAGCATCAAAATCATTCACAACTAGTGTTCCTCAATGTTATTAAACATAACTTGTTCTAGGTGTTGCTTTACTAATTAGTCAGGATGAGCCTGAGGAAGAAAATCTGGGTCATGTTAAATTAATTGGAATGAGCATGAAAATTAGCAGAGCAAACTGCATCAATTTTCTATAGAGAGTCTTTCTTCATGTTGAGAATAAAAATGGATATTATGAGGCATTAACCAAACTGCCTTCTGTGACTGCCAAGAGGTGTGTTACAGTAGCCCAAAATATCATGCTCGCAGATTTTCAGAAGTTAATGAGACATTTCCAGGAATGGTAAATACATGGTGTTAAAATGGGTGTGCCTATGATGGGAAAATGCCAAGTCATTTCATGTTTATTCAGGCATAACAAGCTCTTCAAAATGAGCATAATTTAAGAGGTGAATAGTGCAAAGAGGGCTAACATTCAACTAATTTTCCTTCAGAAAGAAAAGATTAAATGGAACAAAAAAAAAAAAATGAATTAAGAGGTTTACAAATCAACAAGTCAGCCATCAGGATGGCAGCCTCTGCTCAGCCCTGGCTGGGCAGCCCCCCCCACGAAGTTTTCGAAACATGTCCCGAAGGCAAGGAACAAAGCGAGCAGAACTGATTACAACCCCGCTCACCGCCTTGCGTATCAACTCTGTTTGGCTTCCTAATGAGCTCACTAAAAACCTAATTCATCTCCCATAACCCTCCTCAGTCCTCCTTGAAATCCACCATTATGGAAATTATAGATGAAACATTTCCAGGCTGGGTTCAAACCAGTGCTGGTTCAACAGGCGGGGTTCTGACCCCCACCATGAGACAATGGGGGAGGGGGGCTGTCCTGACCCAAACCTCAAGAATAAAGGTTAAGGCTCTTTCTCAGGGTGACGACGATTTCCGCCTTAATGTGCTCCCATCCCCGAATGTGGGAATTTTGTGGGTTCCGCAGCACATAAAATACAAACTGTAATTCAGGAGAGGAGAAATGAGTTGTACTGATGACAAATAGCTGAAATAGGCTAATGTGAATTCCCAGACTGTCCGTGAGGAAACTCCCCGGGTTCCTCATTACATGGAGTCAAATCCTCACGGCACCTAGCCTGTAACTGGAAGATTACTGAATTGATGGATCCTTAGTTTAAAATGCAGCTGTTTTATTCTGCTTTAGTAATTAATTCTTTTTCCAATACTCTATTGATTAAGCGTAGACCCTGATAAAGTTCAAACTGAGGAGAATCTCTCGTGGCGTCCTTAGTTGCTCAGGAGAGTCAATGAAAACTTCCTACAATTCCACCTGCCTCCTCAGAGTGCTGATCCAATGAACAGAACAGTTTTTTTCTCATAAATTAGTCAGGCCATGTGGAGCTGTATTAGCTGATCGGTGCTTTTGTCTCTCTACTTGCTGACTTGCTTTTCAGTTTTGCTGGCCTTTGTGCTGTCACACACAAAGTCGGAGTGCAGCTGCCATTCTGAACCCAAACCAAGGTAAAGAACAATTCATACAAACTACATCTTTTTTTTTTTTTCCATTTCATACAGCTGCAACTCCCTGAGCAGTACAGGGCTCAATGGGGCCTCCTGGGACCCAACTAGCTGAGAAATCAGTGCTAAAGCATGCAGACATAGTGTGGAGCTGAAAAAAATAAAATAAAATAAAGTAACCCATTTTCTTCAAAGCTTTGCCAGGTTTTTTTGTTTCCCACCCCCCAACACCGCGATAGAATTTCTTTCAGCTGATTTTCAGCAATGCTAAGCTCCCTATTTCATTTTCATAGAGGACATTGGGTAATGACAGAAGGCAGGGTAAAGAGAGTGATCAAGAAGCCAAGGTCTGTACCCTGAGCTGGTCAGTGAGTTAGAGAACATCTATTAACCAAATGGGCATGGAGTGTAACCATATATAAATGGCCATTATAAACACAATGGTATTTAGTAATAAGAGGAACCACCAACATGCTGCTTCTTTTCAAAGGGTCACATGTACTAGGGATCAATGTTGGCAAGTAAAACAAGCAAGATAACAAAGTTTCTCAGATTACAGTGCTACACAATAGATTTTTGTTTCTACAAAGATCATGGCTACTGGGAATGCTTTTAGAGCAATGGATTCATTCTCTACTCACCCACCCCCACACCTAAGGAACCCCCAAACCAGCACACAGAGGTTTAATTCTCTGCAGGAAAGCAGGTTAAAGACAAGTTCTAGCCCACAAACTAGTGGAAAGTATATAGTTGATTTTTCAACATATGTCCCTGCAACATATGTTTATAGGATAGGCTATATTGTTTACTTGTTTTTAACTCTATTTCAGACGGTAGAGTAATAGGAAAGGTCTGGAATAATTTTAGAAGAATCTTTCAAGTTTTTGGACATCAATACTACATTCAAAGCTATAGCCAAGCTAGGATTCTGTGAGCAGAATAGCCAGCCGGAACTGTTTTCCATGTTCTCTCCTGGGCCAGCGCTGAGAGTACATTCCCCACCTTCACAGCATGCCTTCCTAGGTCAAAAGGTCATCTCACACAGACGTCTCCAGCAGACACTCAGTTGTCAAAAGGTTGTATCATGTGATCTGTGCAGTGACTGCTAACAAAGCTCTTTCCTCATTGGGAAATAAACTCTGCATGTCTAAATAATTTCCAGGTGAAAAAAATGTGTTTTCCTCCCTCCATCCCCTCTCCTCTCTTTAGCCTCAAAACAATGAAGACACTGGGCACCAAATTCATCAGCAAAGGCTCCATAGATCACTTGGGTCCAGATTCCACCACTGTTACAGGAACATATTATGAGAAAAGATAACTGGCAGAGGTGATGTTGATTTCCTGCATTTATAAAGAAAACAGAGGTGTTCCTTTTCCAGGGAATTTTTTTAAAGGAAAAACCCATGTTTAAAGCAAGCACACATTTTGAGAAAATAAGAAATTACAAACAGAAAAATCACTCTAAAAGAAATCATCAGAATATCTTGTAAAAATCATTTAAAATCAAGCTGACTTTTTTTGATTAATGTATATTCAACTACGTTTAAAGGATCAACAATATACATAGTGCATGACAAGGTGCAAGAACAAAAATGAGGGGGTAGGAAGTATGCACATTTGCTCAACATTCAGAATTGATGCAAGCATAAAGTTTGCCATCAGTGATGTTCTATATAAAATATCCTAGTTACTAGGGGAGCAGGTTTTTCTTTTTTTTTTTTCCTTTTTTTTTAAGCTCCTGCTGCCTAGATGAATAATAAAACAGCGATTTTCTCATTGTCATGGATTGTTACTTAAAGCAGCTTGAAGCTCTCACATGCAATCCAAAATGAGTCACTTATTTCTAGAAGGGAGTCAAACAAGTCTATCAACAGTGCTTCTATTTATAAATTATATATTTAAGAATAATGTGAAATAGTCATGGCTGAAATGTTACATATGGGAGATAAATGATTAGAGATACATTCAAATTATTTGGCCTAGTCCTAAGTCTTAATTTTTAAGAACTAAGCATTTTATGCCTTTGTTTATTCAAAAAAGCTTAATTAAATATCCTCAGAAATGGGACCCAAGTCCTTACATGTCTTTAGGATACTAAGGTTTGCCAGATACACAATATTTTCCTAAATGTTCTGTCTTCTTTTTAGTTGTTTTAATTCTCAGACTTGCCAAAAATACATTTTTCAAAACTCATCTTGGTGCTTTCACATTTCCTCCTTTAGCTGCCTTGAATTAATACAAACTAACAAACATATATATTATTAAGAATGTGTGTAGTTTCACTTAGTAAAATCTACGAACTTTAAAGACCCTGGTTTTATGAGCTTTCTTTAGGGTAGGTATTTCAGTGTTCTAAAAAAGTGTTATGGGCTGTTAAATTAAGCACATGTTCTACATTGACATTTTAGTTCCAGGAGGTTATTGTGTGCAAAATTTGCCAGTTTAGTATCTGTAACCCTGGAACACGTGCTCTATGCCCTTTTCATGAGGTGTTTGGAAGGTAACTGAAAATATATTAAACAATTATGACACAGTCTCAAATAGAAAAAAAAAAATCACGTGGGAAGAGAAATTGGTATCTGAACTTTTCATAGGAATTTGGGTGTGATCCAACTAAACAAGGTGAATATAATGAATGTGTTTATGATCTTGTAATGACTTATAAGCTTATCACCATTTCTTTTACTGTGAATCTGATACTTAGCATTTGACATTAGCTACAGAATGCAAGGATAACAATTGTAGAGAAAGGACCTAAAAATAGGACCTTTTAGGCAGAATCACATTTTATCTGCCAAAAGAATCTGGGAAGAAAATGGGTGCCTAACAATCAAGTGGTTTGAATTTATCAACTATTTTGAGGGTAACACACAGCTTGCAGCCCTATCAATCAAGAAAGGAAATTAACTGAAAAGTTAAGAATTCCCTACAGAGAATATATGATATAGTTAATAATTTTAAGGAGGCAAAAGATTCCTGTACAGATTTGCATTTGATCGTCATTGGTGGTATGACTATCTCTATTTGCATTTTTCATTCCTATTCCTATCCTACCTTGATACAGGTCACCAGCTCCAGACACTTTAATTATCCTTCCCAGTGGTGCACACAAACATTCTTCTATGTGTAACAGTGGGGCAAGGGATCAAACCCTTGGGAGATGGGAACCAAAGGGACCAGGGTACCTTTTTAAAAAATGCAGTGGCAGAGAATCACAATGTGTCCAGGCTCCCTGAGAGAAGGCCTTCCAGGTCCACAGAACAAGATTTCGAGGGCAGAGATGCCTAACTTACATTTCACCTAGGAAGCAGACTAGTCTCTATAATCCGTAAAATCCTATGCAAAATGACGACTGTAGCTGCATCTGTGAAACATCTTTAACACATGGGTCTTCAGCTAAAACAACCAAACTACAGATCAGGGTTCTTCATTGTAAAGGTATCCCTACTAAAAATAAGTAAAGAGCATTTCAGAAGGAGCTGGTTCCTATGTCTTTCAATATTCATATTTAACATTTTTTAAAATCCTAAAGTGACTAAATTACTTCTTTGAAATAATTTATACAGGGAAGAAGGAATTCTAGGTCTTCTGAAAGAAGGTTGGAGAAACTAAGATTTATAGTCACCGAACCAGTTTTTCGAAACCCTTTTCAAAAGTGTAGCATTTCCTCTTACCTTTTGAAACCTGGATGTCTCACTATGAATAAAATGGCAGCCATAAAACATCAGCTGCCTAAAAGAAACAGGCAGAATATAAAAGAAATCAATAGAATTTTTAATTCAAAATAGGGCATTTTTTTTTTATTTTTGCAGGTAAACTGTTTAAGAACATGGGGGAAATTACAGCTGATTCTAGAACTTGAGGCTTCTGACACTGTAGTCCCAACAGCTGGGAGCTGAGCCGCTCAGAAGCCTATTTAAAGTGCTTTTACTCTGCCTCAACAGCAACAAATTATAATAAAAGGCACAAGAGTTTCCCACAGACCTGGACCCAGGGGCCCAGAGTGAACTAGTGTGACATATGACTCAGAGTTCTCTGGTCTCCAGTTCAACATACTACACATGTGGCACCAACCTAACAACTTGGGCCTCCCTCTTACTGGCCCCACTGGGATAATTTCCATGCCCAACATGGGAACAAGTGACATATTCTAACTTGTCTTCTTAGCAATGAGGAAGGATTGCTCAAGTAGGCCTGGAAATTACTTGAGACCGCCCCACCTTCAATGTCAAAAGTTGTAATAATAAGCAGCAGAGATCAACAGAGTGCTTTAGTTGCAAAAATTTAAGGCCACAGAAGGAAGGGTGGTCAAAGAGGCAAGTCAGGAAATGTAAATTTAGTCTCTTTTTACTTCTTTACTTTGATCTTGCTCTGTATTCATGAAGATTGAATAGGCCAATATTTCAAATCAAAATATAGATCTGTTCTCATCCTCTGTAACTAACTTCGGAGAAATTCCAATCAGATAATTCACAAATCCTCATTTTATATTTGTAAGGACAACTATACAGTATGCAGTTTCTATGTAAGGACTCTGGAAGAATCTATTCAAATTTGCTTCTGTTTCGTTCAGTTATGTGCCATACTGATTTTCTACCGAACATAAGGTTTTCTATTGAATTGATCTAACCATATGTTTATTGGAATTTATGGGAAATTTGGAAACCAGTGAATTTTGTACTTTAATCATCATCTTCTTCATCCAGATAATGGCTTAGAAAATTGTGGTCACTCAGTTCTAAGTGATGTTGGGCAAATGTTGGAGGGCTCCATGGTCGCCAGTGAATTTGGTGAGAGAGCTCCTCAGTGCCAATTCTATACATTATCAATAATTTCCCAAGATTATATGTGCCATTCGAAACCTTCCAGCAAACAGAATGTATAGGATAATTTCTAGAAAATAATTGGATACCCCAAACTGCTCTGCACTACAACGTATCCAAAACCGTTAGAGAAATCTCCAAGTACGTGACAGAAAATATCAAAACAATTCTGAGATTTTCAGAATAAGCAAAATATCTCTATCCCAGATTTCTATGCTGAAAACAGGTATCTGATACCATATGACTTCTCTTTTTGTAGACATGGTGTCATACAATGGTGAAGTGCCTGGATTCTGGGGTTAGATAAACCTGGATTAGAATTTTGGGCGCCATTTTCTAGATATGCCAGGTAAGAAAAATTACTTTCCCTCTCTAAGCCTAAGTTTTCCTAACTGAAAAACCTAATAAGGCTTGTAGGATTGAATTACATTAAATACATGTAGCATAGTATCTGGTGTTTCATAGTCATCAGAGAATATTAGCTGTGATAATGATGATGTTCCTGCTATTGTAGCCAAGTTTGTACATTTATATCATAGGTGTTTTTCTTTGATCTAGAGCTTATTTGTCCATTGATGGTAATAATAAAATAAAAGAACTGAGTCTCAGGCTATAATAAAAATGTTGTACTAAACAAAGCTGGTATCTGGAAAGATAACAATCAGATCCCAGATAGTGCTCTTTAAAGTTCTTAAACAAGAAATCAGCTCACTATCACATTAGTTTTTCTCTTCCCTAATAATATATGACATATTATAAAGAGGCCATGAAAAATGAACTACTGTAAAAAGAAAAAAAAAATCCTTCAGTCAATGGGTGTTGAATTGCAAGACCTGAGTTGAAACTCTTGTTTGAGTCAAATAGCTCTTAGATTCAAACTGGTCAAGTTTTGAAATAGAACAATTTATTGATGCCCACATATATGAAAAACTTGATCAGAGGGATTTCATGGTGAATCAGGCAGTGATTTCTGAGGAGATTATTCAGTTTATAAAAAGAAAGAATAACTTGATCTCAAAGCCTAGTGATGACTTGTTATGATAACTCAACCAAAATAAAATATTATTTTTGCTGAACTTAGGATATCAAAGGGGAGAAAATACCTCATCTGTGTCTCTGTATATGTCAAATAAACAGAAAGCTAAAAATTTAAACATGGCTTTGTGCAGATTCACTTATTCTCAGGAATGAAAATATAAACAGAGATACCACGTTTAGTATAAATGCTGATAAGAACTCTTCTGTATGTATCCTTTTATGTAATTATGTAAAAATATCTTTATAGCATAAATATGTAATGCTCTAAAAATCCACAATCATAAACAAACAAAATTTACAGCATTTATAAAAGTTTAGGAGAAAAGAGACGGTATGAACCACATTAGGAATCCTTATTGCATAAGCAATAAAACACACCTACAAAGACAGAGTGAATTTAGAAAGTAAAACAAACTTAAGTGGATTTATTTCTTTCTGCCATGGAAAATGCAGTATCAATTTGAATTTACATTAGTCAAAATAATTGAATAATTAGTCAATTCTTGACTTAATTTTAACCATGTTGACACCATCAGCATTGTCCCATAACTTAAGTACAAGAGGGCACAAGGACATTTACATGTGGGAAATTTTTATTGGATTGGGGTATCAAAGGGCATTGTCTTTAAGAAATCCTGAAACTCTATAGGTGTTAAGAAGGTCAGATTAACTTCTCTTTAAACAACAAGCCCAATCCAGTGAGTAAAAACCAACAAACAAGTACAACATCTCTAAAGAGGGAATACATTATCTATTGTCTGGGATCATTTCTTAGGCAACTAATTCCTGCTGAAATGTTGAATGCAAAGATAACTAGATATTTACAAAATATACTTTTTAGAGATCTTTACAAAAGCAAAGAAAACTTTGAGCATGATTGTGAAATTATGCCTTAATATCAATTTCATTCCTGTGATTGTTCATGACTGAATATTGTCCAGAAATTTTGAAGATCACGTCAACTATTCATATGGTCCCAGTGCAAAGTTTACCTTTTCTGAAGTGCATAATGTAAATTCTGGACGCTCCCCGGTAGGCTGTGGTCTAAGCACTTAATCCAGTGAATTGATGGCAATCAAACATGAGATCATAGCACCAGACACGTGGCTTCACATATTTGACACTTCTATAGACACTGACACACCTCTGGAGATTTGTCAAGAACAGCCAGGGCAGTGAAAAACTAAAGAGAGTGTTGAAAAATGCTTTAGAGAAGGAATACTGCCAAAAAGAAGAGGAAGCCCTGGTTGGCTCTTTTTAATTTTGTGGTGGAGGAGAAAGTAGCTTTCTCAGAAGGCTGAAGAAGCTGAGGAGCTCTGAAAAATTTGAACAATACGTGTGACTGGCACTATGATTTGAATATTGCAGAAGCACCTTTCAATTACAGTGTGGTTATATTTTACTGCTTCAGTATTTTCAAACCAGACAAAAACAAAATGCTAAACCAATTTATAGCTAAAAAGAACTCATCCTGACTTACTTTTTTTAAACCCATCTAGTGAGCGCTCCCAGTAGGTTGCAGAGATGATTAAGTGGCGCTGGTGAGCAAATTAAAAAGGAAATTGAAATGAACAGTTTCAAGAAAGTCCTTTTTTACTTGCACAAAACTACCTTTCAAAAATGCACAGTATGGCTTATCTCTCTCTAAGCCCACTCAGCAGGTGAACTTGCTGCCCTCCCCCCTACGTGGCACATGACTCCCAGGGGTATAAATCTCCATGGTAACATGGGACATGACTCCTGGGGATGAGCCTGAACCCAGCATTATGGGATTGAGAAAGTTCCTTTGACAAAAAGGGGAAGAGAAATGAAACAAAGTTTCAGTGGCTGAGAGATCTCAAAGGGAGTTAAGAGGTCATTCTGGAGGTTATTCTTATGCATTATATAGCTACCCCTTTTTAATTTTTAGTGTATTAGAATAACTAGAAAGAAATACCTGAAACTGTTGAACTGCAATCCAGTAGCCTTGATTCTTGAAGATGATTTTATGACTATATGGCTTATATGATATGACTGTGTGATTGTGAAAACTTTGCGGCTCACACTTCCTTTAACCAGTGTATGGACAGATGAGCAGATAAAAGGGGTAAAAAAAATGAATAATGGGGGGGCAGTATGAGATGTTTTGGGTGTTCTTTTTTACTTTTATTTTTATTCTTATTTTTAGTTTTTTTTTGGAGTAATGAAAATGTTCAAAAGATTGTGGTGATGAATGCACAACCATATGGTGATACTGTGAACAACTGATTGTACACTTTGGATGACTGTATGGTGTGTGAATGTATCTCAATAAAATTGCATTTTAAAAAAACGTTTTTTAAAAACCCACTATATTAAATATTCACAGACTCTCCAATTTTTTGATCCAGTTGGATATGTCACTAACGGAACTGTTAGATTTTCTTTGGGTCCCAGAATTCTTATCCCCAAAGCAAGTAGATGATTGTTGCAAAGAGCAAATATTAAAACACAAATAAGAATTATTTACTTATGTAAGACGTTGATAACTATGAAATAATGGGAGCTTTGGAAAGTCCCAGAAAAAAGTGGCCTCATTATTTTATTGTTCAGCACCTCTAGTATTCTTTGCCATTTCTATGTACAGCAAGAAAACTAAGCCTTTAGAATGTGCCAATTTAATTTCTGGCCTCTCTGCTTCCTATTCAAAGACTGACACTTTGCATCTGACCAACATAAAGTGGGGGGGGGGGGTGTGGAAAGATGGAAAAGAAATTGCTTTTTCAAAGCATAAATCACTGATTCAAAATCTTTAACAAATGGCATATGGTAGCTCAGGTTTCAGTTTAAGTTGAAGAAATAAAAATAAAAGGTTGTAATAAAGAAATAATAGAAGGGTGGCAGCCTTTTGATTAGAGAGATGACATGGAGGTTTTAATGACTTTCTCAGGACCGTCAGTTGCCTTCATTAAATTTTATACCATATGCAAAACGAGCGTCTTTTTTCACAAAACACACTTTGCAGGTAAAGAATGTAAAAACATTTAAATGGTCTTGGTTCTTCAGCTTCCTTTCTCAATGGTGACAGGCAAGTAACTGACTGTCTCCAAGGCCAAGCCTCCTCATCTGCAAAATGGGGATAAACCCAAGAAATTATGGGGGAATCAAATGAGAATTTATGTAAAAATGCACTAAGAACCAGAAATACATAACTAAATGTAAAGTAATACTTTGCAGATGAGATTTAGATTTGAATGATATTATTTTAAAAATTAATAGCTATAGAACGTCAGAAGTTGAAAAGATTTAGGAATCCCCTAACATCCTCAAGGCACAGAGATATAAAGTTAAGGCCCTGAGAGCTTAAAGAGATGATGATGATATTAATAACAACTAACATTTAATGAATGGTCATTATATGCCAGGCACGCATTATCACCGCATGCATCTCACCCAACTCCCTCAAGAGGTAAGAATCTGGGTTACAGGTAGTAAAGAGCAGAATCTTGCCCATACTCTTCCTCTCTGGACTCTGAACCCATAATTAACAGGCCTCCCAAAGCTGCTGGACACTGCACCTTCAGCTGTGCAAGTGCTAGCCGGAAGTGGCACATTCAAAATTGGGCCCACTGAGCACACTCCATTCTCCATGCAAAAAAATAAAAATAAGAAAGTGCAAGAAAAGGAAGGTGGGACGACATTTGGTTGGCAAAAGAGTGTGTCTCTGAGCAAAGGGCTGGCCATAGTAATAGCACAGCCCAAAGCATAATATATGGGAACCTGAACATTTTGGCCTCCTACATCTCCCAGATTTTACCCCTTTCCCGAGCCTCAATCTCCCACAAACTCTGCTCCTGTTTGCATGTCTGTGTGAGGGTACAAGGGCCAGGGGAAAATACAGACACAAAGTATCTTGAGCTGTTGTTCTCTTATTTTTAGAAATCATATTGTACTGTATCCTGGAATTAGAAAATCACAGAAAGTGAACCGGGTTTAAATTCAAGCTATGGAACCAAAACTAATAAAGACACAATGGGCATGGGCATGTGGAATTATTATTATTATTGCTGTTATTGTTATCCCCATTTTTTGGAGCATGTTGTATTTATATATATGCCTGGCCCAGTACTTAGAACTTCAATTATATTATCAAATTTATTTCTCACAATATGATCTATGAGGTAGGTATGGTAATCTTCATTTTGTGAATGGGGAAATTTAGGCTACAAAAGTTCAATAAGTCACCTACAGTCAGTGTGTGGAAGTCACAATTCAGGACAACGTCTATCTAACTCCAAAGTCTGTGCTCTGAAGGATGAAGTCATAGGCTTCAAGAATTCCTTACATTTTGAATTACAATTTCTCTATAAAACATAGAAACACCTCCCTTAAATTTGTAAAAGTTGGAGGATTCTCAAGTCATGACCTTGAACTTGCTTTCTTGCACCTTTGACTACTTGATAATCCTAACAAATACATCACAGATTTGGTGATCGACACCTCGACAAACAAAAATTTTTGGTGTGTTAACATCCCTAATGAAGAACTAAACCCTAAGTCAATGCTAATAACATCCCCTAAGTTGCTATGAATTATCAGCTTTTAGCCAAATGTCAAATCGCTGTAACAATTTATTCAACCAATGTCTATTATAACTTACCATGTACAGAGCACTTTGCCAGGTACCTCCATGCAGATGAAAAAGTTAAAATACCACAGCTTCAGAAATTACTGTCTCTAGAATGGAGATGTTGTATGAGGCAAGATGATGTTCATAAACTCAGGGTTTTCACTAACCACCCACAAAGCAGCAGATTTCAAGGTCCCTAACAGCGTTCAAAGGAACGTTTCACTAATATTGCTGCCTTACATGTCCATATGCAGCAACATACTGAAATTTTTTTTCTAATTTTTAAAAAGTGTGACATTTCAGCGCAATTTTATTCCAACCAGGGTCCAATATTTTTTCCCTTTGTTCCAGTTGAAAACAACTCATGTTTAGAATTTCTTTTAGAATAAGAAACATGGAGAAAACTCCCATCCATTAAGTGGTTGATAGC